>NC_053023.1:417886174-418186174 GCF_003073215.2 Triticum urartu | reverse complement strand
ACCATAGGCTAGCTTCTAGGGTTTAGCCTCTTCGATCTCATGGTAGATCAACTCTTGTACTACTCATATTATCAAGAACAATCAAGCAGGATGTAGGGTTTTACCTCCATCAAGAGGGCCCGAACCTGGGTAAACATCGTGTCCCCTCCCTCCTATTACCATCCGCCTAGACACACAGTTCGGGACCCCTACCCGAGATCCGCTGATTTTGACACCGACATTGGTGCTTTCATTGAGAGTTCCTCTGTGTCGTCATTGTTAGGCTTGATGGCTCCTTCAATCATCGATAGCGATGCAGTCCAGGGTAAGACTTTTCTCCCCGGACGTAACTTTACATTCGGCGGCTTCGCACTGCGGGCCAACTCGCTTGGCCATCTGGAGCAGATCGAGAGCTACTCCCCTGGCCATCAGGTCAGATTTGGAAACTTGAACCACACAGCCGCCATCCACGGAGACTTGATCTTCGACGGATTCGAGCCCTTGCCGAGTGTGCCGCATGGTCACGATGAGCATGATTTAGCTCTACCATCGGACAGTGTTCGGGAGATCGCACCAGCGACCGCTCCGACCCTCAATTTGGAGCCAATTGCGCCATCCAGGGACGGGTAGATAGACCCCGCCACGAAGGCCGCATTCTCATCGGCGATCGAGCCAAGTATCGACCTTACCCTTCACGAGAGCCATGACGCCAAACTGCCTTGATTCTTCCCCGGCCATGGAATCCGAACCGCCTGCGCTCGTGCCTATCGAATCTGACTGGGCGCCGATCATGGAGTTCACCTCCGCGGATATCTTTCAGCACTCGCCCTTCGGTGACATACTGAACTCATTAAGGTCTCTCTCCCTATCAGGAGAGTCCTGGCTGAACTATGTCCGACAGGATTGGGATGCGGATGACGAAGAAATTCGCCGCCCACCCACCACCCACTTAGTAGCCACTGTCAACAATTTAACTGACATGCTCGACTTCGACTCTGAAGACATCGACGGTATGGACGACGATGCAGGAGACGAACAGGAACCACTGCCCACAGGGCACTGGACGCCCACTTCATCACATGATGTATACATGGTGGACACACCAAAAGAAAATGACGACGAGGAACGGAAGGACGCAATGAAGGGTTGTCCCCTCGAGAAGCAGTCAAAGCGGAGGCGTAAGCGCCGCTCCAAATCCCGCCTCGGCAGAAACAACGATCATATAGACCCAGCGTTAGAGCAGGGTGAACCATCGCTGGACCATGGCAACACGGAGAATCAAACCGAACAACCCGACTCTGTCAAAGATAATAGTCCGGACGACATCACACCGGACAGACACCCGGAGCAACAGAATGCCCGTCAAAGGCTTGTTGCCACCGCGAGGAGTCTAAAAAAGCAGAAGCAAAGGCTCAAGGCTGCGCAAGACACACTCAGAATCAGATGGAGTAAAGTACTTAACACAGCAGCGAAGTACGGCGGTAATCGCCACACCAAGAGCTACCCAAAGCGGAAGTTGCTACCTGAATTCAATGAGGAGGCCTTAGATCCCCCGCAACCAAAAATTAAAATGGCCATCTGGCTGGATAGTCGACCTCACGGCCAACATAGAGCGGCAAACAACGCCGCACATAAGCCAATACGCGATCCACGCGAGGGCTCACATCAAAAGGACGGCACAACCAGATCCATCTATGGACCACGCAAGCGCGCTCCAGCATACGATGCAACACAACAAACATCCGAACATCACGGTACACCCAGATACAGGGGTGCTGCACACCCCCTATGTTTCACCGATGAAGTGCTGGACCATGACTTTCCAGAGGGATTCAAACCCGTAAACATAGAGGCGTACGATGGAACAACAGACCCTGGGGTCTGGATTGAGGACTAGATCCTCCATATCCATATGGCTCAAGGAGACGATCTCCACACCATCAAGTATTTACCCCTCAAGCTCAAAGGGCCAGCTCGGCACTGGCTTAAAAGCCTCCCCGAAAACTCCATCGGAAGTTGGGAAGAGCTCGAAGACGCCTTTCGAGCAAATTTTCAAGGGACTTATGTCCGACCAGCAGATGCAGACGATTTGAGTCATATAACTCAACAGCCCGAAGAGTCAGCCCGGAAGCTTTGGAACAGGTTTCTTACTAAAAAGAACCAAATAGTCAATTTTCCGGACGCTGAAGCCTTAGCAGCTTTCAAGCATAGCGTTCGAGACGAATGGCTTGCCAGACACCTCGGCCAAGAAAAGCCGAGAACAATGGAAGCATTAACAAGCCTCATGACCCGCTTTTGCGTGGGCGAGGACAGCTGGTTAGCTCGGTGCAGCACCAGCGACCCAAGTACATCCGAAGTCAGGGATGGAAACGGGAAATCACGACGCAGTAAAAATAAGCGCCGAAATAAAGAAGACAGCCCAAAGAGCACGGCGGTAAATGCCGGATTCAGCAGCTCTCAGCCAGATCAGCAAAAGTCGCCCTCCAAAGGCAATAGAGACGAACTGTCCAGTCTAAACAAAATTCTGGACCAAATATGTCAGATCCATAGCACCCCCGATAAACCTGCAAATCATACCCACAGAGAATGTTGGGTCTTCAAGCAGTCCGGCAAGCTCAACGCCGAACACAAGGGGCAGGATACACCAAGCGAAGACGAGGATGAGTCTCGCAAGCAAAGCACTAGGGAACAGAAGAAATTTCCACTAGAAGTCAAAACAGTAAACGTGTTACACATGATAAAGGGGAGAAACAAAGCTGCACTCCTAGATAAATATGCCCAAGGGCCTATCACCGAGGAGTTCTGCCACTGGCCGTCTCAACCAATCACCTTCGACCATCAGGATTACTCGGCAAGTATCCAGCGCGCAGGATGGGCTGCCTTGGTATTAGATCCAATAATTGACGGATACCACTTCACACGAGTCCTGATGGATGGTGGCAGCAGTCTAAACCTGATATATCAGGACACAGTCCGCAAAATGGGGATAGACCCAACGAAATTTTGCCACAGCAATACTACCTTTAAAGGAGTAATGCCAGGCCCAGGGGCTCATTGCACGGGCTCCCTGCTACTAGAGGTTATATTCGGCTTCCCGATAACTTCCGTAGCGAAAATTTAACCTTCCACATTGCGCCATTCCAAAGTGGCTATCAAGCACTACTTGGACGCGAAGCTTTCACTCGCTTTAATGCAATACTGCATTACGCTTACCTCACTCTTAAGATGCCCGGTCCATGTGGCATCATTACAGTAAATGGAAATATTGAGCGATCCCTGCGCGCCGAAGACAGCGCGGCTGCCTTGGCAGCCGCACACTAAACGGCCTCACCAACTAAAGCATTTGACAGGTCGTTAAGACCACGGACGCGGTTAGACGAGTCCAGCGTAGCTATATGTAATTAATACAGGTTTGATGGCCACACCCCTATTACAATACAAGGGGCTCAACGCGCGCGAACAAGTGGCAATCAGGCTCAATTTTACTCATCTTCAATTGTACATGTTTTTTATACCTACCTTTTTGCACGACAACTTTTCAACTAAGTTCCTCTCTTTTATAGATGACCATCGTGCTATACCCGTCCAGGATACGGCACACTGGAGACACAGGCGCAGACGTGCAGCAGCGACCCGTTCCAAGGATTCTTTTTAGATTAAGACCCTGCGTAAACCTTTTTTACTGTCTCTTGTTGATACACATCCCTCGGATTCTCAATACAATTGAGAAGGATGCTGACATCTTGGCATGTGGCCACGTCAGAATAATGCACGTACCTGGACACCAGGGGCTTATTACAAAGGGCATTGTTTAGGCCCGGTTTACACCATAAAGACCAAATACCTTAGGGAATGTTCGGCATCGCGAGTTTGGCCTTATATGCATCAGCTCTGAATCATGTCTTTGGTCAAATGTTGGGTTTGCCCAGCTCCTGTGTTTTGCTGCCTTATGTTCCGCTCTATCGGCTAAGGCGGCACCAGGAGAACTACTGCGATTGTGCACTGGTTCATCCGGACGAGCACCTCAGTAGAGAAAGCTGAAAACTGACTGTCATGATATAGCGTGAGACTGGTCAACCACTCGATGACCTATCAGAATATTCGGGATTCCTCCGCCTAAACGAAGGGCCGTTTCCCGTCCAGGCATGTACGCACCCCGAATTTGGACGAGTGCAGAGCCACCAGGGGCTATATAGTAGCCCCATTGTCAAACTCCTCTGGCTAAGTGAAAGTGTTAAAGCATTATAGTCCGGTTGCCTAGTTCACTGCGCTATCACCTCCTTAATAGGACCAAGATGTTGGATTATGTGTGAAAACGCGTCTTCTGCGAACACCCCCGCATTATATGCGTGGGGGCTGAAGCCGACGACTGCAATCTTTCACGTTATATACATATATATGTAAACGGCCGCACAGGAGGCATCATATTACTTTTGGGCAAAAGTATAAATACAGCCTTGATAAATTCAATAAAACATTGTTTTTACAATGGGAATACATGTCACTCAAACATAATATTCTTCGAGCACTGGGCCTCTATCGAACGAGCGCCTTCAAGAACTTCTTCAAAATAGTGCTCGGCAGCCACTCGGCCTATGGCCGAACCCTGCGCCGCAACAGTGGTGGCATCCATCTCCGCCCAGTATGTCTTGACATGGGCAAGGGCCATCCGCGAGCCTTCTATGCATGCCGACCTCTTCATCGCATTAATATGCGGCACCGCATCAAGGAACTGCTGCACCAAGCTAAAATAATTGTTCGGCTTTGTCCTTTCCGGCCATAGATGATCTACAACAGACCTCATGGCGAGTCCGGACAATCTATTCAGCTCGTCCCATTCGGCAAGCTGATCAGTCAATGGAAGCGGACGCTCTGGAACGTTAAATTGCGACCAGAACAGTTTGTCCACTTCACGATCTGTTTGATCTCGGAAGTATTCGGCCGCATCGACAGCGCTCGCCGCCAAGTCTAGATATGCGTCTGCCGAACTCCACAGCAGATCCAGAGGGGCATACCAAGGATCTCCAAACTTCCTCCGCAGCATAAAGGGCTTCCCAGCCACAATATCCCCGGCTTCACGCAGTTCCTCCTTCTTTGCTCTCATTGCAGAGCGGGCATCTTTGGTCGCCATCATGGCCTTTTCCAGGTCCATCGCCTTCGCCCGATTTTCTTCTTCAAGAAGCTCGCAGCGATCGGCAGTGTCTTTCAACTTTACAGTCATCCTGGCCATTTTTTCTTTGGTCTCGCTATGCGCGGCCTTCTCGGCTCTTAACTCTTTGGCAGCCTTCAAAGCGGCCGCATTATTACTCCTTGCTTGCTCCTTGGGTCGGGCAAGCTCCGCCCGAAGGGTCTCCATGGTGGCTGCTCCATCTGCAGTCACAACATATTAAAGATACTGGCATCACGCTGCTCTTACTATGTGACATTCACCAGAAAAATCACCTACCCTGCGCCTCGTCGAGCCGCTTGTTAACAAGCTCGATGTCGGCATCCGCCGCATCCAGTTGCCGCTTTAGTTCGACAAACCCATAAGTCCGGCTAACCACCGGAGCTTCAACCACCTGCACATGAAGGCGGTCTGGTTATTACCTGGGACTACGATCCTCTGTTTTCCGCCGTTCTCGACGACAACCAGAGTCTCAAGGGCTACTATCTACACAGGGCACACCTAAAAATGTGCGGTACTATCACAAATGTATATCATTTCACGTACCTCAAAACCCGTCAGTAGACTCACAAAGGCTTCATGCAACCCGCTTTCGGCGGACGAAATCCTTTCAATCACCGTACCCATCAATGTACAGTGTTCTTCTGAGATAGTTGCTCGCTCTAGCAGATCCCTCAGTGCGTCCGACCGCATACCAGACGGTGCCAGATTCTTTTGGTTGCTCTCTTCAAGAGCCGGATACTGGGCACTTCGGGCGACCATAGGATTATCTTCTGGCCTCACCTGATCCGGCGAGGCCCTCCGTGACGACACTTCAAGGTCGCCCGCTTCTTGAGCGAGGGAGTCCAGGGGAGGCATTTCGCTCTCCATCATCTCCGGAAGAAGATCCCCCGAAGATGAGCTCTGCTGAGAAGGGCTAAGTTCCAAACTGCAAGATAAATGCTTCTGTTATTTTCCTCAGAGGTAAGGTAGTATATCTTCACTATTAAAGTACTTTTTGATTACTTACAGCTTGTTAGAGGGCTGATCCCCGCGCGGACTTTGTGCGGCAAGAGCACCCTCCAAGGCAGGACCCTCTGGTGGAGATTTCTTCTCCCGTTTGGAAACCTTGGTTTCCGGATCTTCAGAGGCAGTCATCTTCCTTCCCCGAAGCGAGAGAAGGTCAGATTCTTCCCCTTGGTTATCCTCCTTCACGGAGGCGCTCATTCCCTCGGTTGGAATTGGTAGTGATGGGGGCCCGCTTTTGCCCTCATTATTCCCCCTTTATCTTCCTTTGAGGGCTCCGGGCAAGGTGCTAGCTCAAGCATCTTTTCCAGTACCGGATTGTCCAAACCCTCAGGAAGGGGGGCCGAACACCGAATCATCTTCGCCTTTGTTAGCCAGTCCTGGTCAAAGAGTGATTTCTTAGAATGACGTCATGATAAATGAAAGACGGTGTGTTCGGCTAGAGGATTACTTACTTGGTCGGTGGTGCGGTTGCTGCTCAGGACCACATCCTCGGTAGTATCCGGACACTCTATTTGGGGTCCGAAGAATGATATATACATCTCCTCGTGCGTCAGGCCGAGGAAATTTTTTATAGTGCGCGGTCCTTCTGGGTTGATCTCTCACATGCGGAGGGGCCAGCGTTTGCAAGGCTGGACTCAACGAACCAGCATGACTTGCACCACCATAACTAGACCGAAATATCCTTCAAAGAGATCTTGAATGCGGCTTTGCAGTATAGGCACGTCCTTGGCTAGACCCCAGCTCATCCCTCTGCTAATCCATGACATCAGTTGTGGTGGAGGGCCCGAGCGGAAAGCAGGGGCAGCCACCCACTTGGCACTTCTGGGAGCTGTGATGTAAAACCACTCCCGTTGCCATAATCCAGACACCTCTGGAAAGGAACCCTTTGGCCATGGAACTCCAGCGATTTTGCTTATTAATGCGCCTCCGCACGCTACATGCTGCCCCTCGACCATCTTCGGCTTCACGTCAAAGGTCTTGAGCCACAAGCCGAAGTGAGGGGTAATGCGGAGGAAGGCCTCACATACGACAATAAATGTCGAGATGTGGAGAAAGGAGTCCGGGGCTAGCCCGTAATAGAACATCAAACCCCTAACGAAGGGATCCAGAGTGAGGCCTAGACCTCGGAGGAAGTGGGAGATGAACACAACGTTCTCGTTGGGTTCGGGAGTAGGAACGACATGCCCTCGGGCAGGCAGCCGATGCGAAACCTCGTTGGTCAGGTATCTGGCCTCCCTCAACTTCTTGATATCCTCTTCCGTAATGGAGGAGGGCATCCACCGGCCTTGAAGGCTAGATCCGGACATGATTGAAGGTCCGAAGCACCTGACCTGGGCTTTGGGTGTTAGAACTCGAGGCGGGGAAAGGATTCGATTGAGCACAGGAGGGAAAAAAGTAAAAGCCTTGTCCCTTTATAAAGAGGGTGAATATCAAGCGTCCTCCTAGCGGTCGTTTGGGACTTGCCTAAAATCTAGGAGTCCTAGGCACGGTTGGGTTACCCATGACCGTATTGATGAGAATCCCGTAATTAGGGGAACATGGTCGCTGCTTTGACAAGACGTATCAAGAAACCGCCTCGCGTTATGTGTGAAGCTGGTTGAAGAAATACGTTTTGAATAATCACCGAGCCATGGCCTGATGTCATGTTACCAAAGCGTGTCAGCAGATTAAGATTTCTGGAAATATTATTCTCTCTACGGTGGTATGTGGAATTTATTTTGCAAGGTCGGACACTATCCTGGTATTCAAACTCTTCTGTGATGTGTTCGGAGGAGGAAACCGCCTTGCAATGCCGAAGACAACACTGCGCGCCGGACTCATCGTCATTGAAGCCTGGTTCACGGGCTACTGAGGGAGTCCTGGATTAGGGGGTATCCGGACAACCGGACTATAACCATTGGCCAGACTCTTGGACTATGAAGATACAAGATTGAAGACTTCGTCCCATGTCCGGATGGGACTTTCCTTGACGTGGAAGGCAAGCTTGGCAATACGGATATGTAGATCTCCTCCCATTGTAACCAACTCTGTGTAACCCTAGCCCCCTCCGGTGTCTATATAAACTAGAGGGTTTAGTCCGTAGGACACAATAACAGACAATCATACCATAGGCTAGCTTCTAGGGTTTAACCTCTCCGATCTCGTGGTAGATCAACTCTTGTAATACCCATACCATCAAGAATAAATCAAGCAGGATGTAGGGTTTTACCTCCATCAAGAGGGCCCGAACCTGGGTAAAACATCGTGTCCCCTGCCTCCTGTTACCATCCGCCTTAGACGCACAGTTCGGGACCCCCTACCCGAGATCCGTCGGCTTTGACACCGACACTAGGTAAATTATTTATTACTAAACAGGAGCAAAAAGCAAGGAATAAAAATAAAATTGGGTTGCCTCCCAACAAGCGCTATCGTTTAACGCCCCTAGCTAGGCATAAAAAGCAAGGATAGATCTAGGTATTGCCATCTTTGGTAGGCAATTCTTCAATGAGGCATCTACCATCCTTAGGAATTTCTTTCTTTTTATTGATTATCAAACTTTTAGGCACAAGATCGAAAAATTCATTTGTAACGAATGGTTCTTTAATGATAGCAAAAAGATTGGGATGAATACTTATGGATTTGAGATCCGCAGTTTCCTTACTAGAAGAATCACCCTTATTTTTAGGAACATACATAAGCTTGGAAATTTTAGTGGGAGGACTTGGAGTATTCTTTATGGAAGAAAAAGCGGTTCCCAAGTTGGTAATAATACCCTCAAGTTTATCGATTCTAGTGGAATCCTGATTTATTTTCTCATTAACTATGGGTTCTTTCTCTTTAATATTTTTCAAAGTGACTCCTACTTTAGATCCATATTGAGAGATTCGGTTGTGGATCTTTTTATCCAAATTTTCAATTAACTCTACGGTAGAAACCTTATTTTCAATAATTTCGAGCCTTTGCATTACATGCTCCAAAGTTAATACAGTTTCATTAACCAAAAGAGGGGGTGAGCCAAACAAATCTCTCATAGAATTATAAGAATCAAAAGTATGGCTACCCAAGAAGTTCCCTCCGGTAATAGTATGAAGGACATATCTGTGCCAAGGAGTAGCGCCTACATAAAAATTGCAAAGAAGAATGGAAGTAGATTGCTTCCTGGTAGATCTATTTTGCGCATTGCAAATTCTATACCAAGCGTCTTTTAGATTTTCTCCCTCCCTTTCCTTAAAATTTAGAATTTCATTCTCGGGAGACAACGGAGAGGATAAGGGACTAGCCATAACGACAAGCAAATGGAAAAGGGGCGAACAGAAAAAGAGAGGGAGGATAGAGAGAGAGAGGGCGAATAAAACAGCAAGGGTGAAGTGGGGGAGAGGAAAACGAGAGGCAAATGGCAAATAATGTAATGCGGGAGATAAGGGTTGTGATGGGTACTTCGTATATTGACTTTTGCGTAGACTCCCCGGCAACGGCGCCAGAAATCCTTCTTGCTACCTCTTGAGCACTGCGTTGGTTTTCCCCGAAGAGGAAGGGATTATGCAGCAAAGTAGCATAAGTATTTCCCTCAGTTTTTGAGAACCAAGGTATCAATCCAGTAGGAGGCTACGCGCGAGTCCCTCATACCTGCACAAAACAAATAAATCCTCGCAACCAACGCGATAAGGGGTTGTCAATCCCTACACGGCCACTTACGAGAGTGAGATCTGATAGATATGATAAGATAATATTTTTGGTATTTTTATGATAAATATGCAAAGTAAAATAAAAGCAAAGTAAAAAGCAAATGAAATAACTAAGTATTGGAAGATTAATATGATGAAGATAGACCCGGGGGCCATAGGTTTCACTAGTGGCTTCTCTCAAGAGCATAGGTATTATACGGTGGGTGAACAAATTACTGTTGAGCAATTGACAGAATTGAGCATAGTTATGAGAATATTTAGGTATGATCATGTATATAGGCATCACGTCCGAGACAAGTAGACTGACTCAAGCCTGCATCTACTACTATTAATCCACTCATCGACCGCTATCCAGCATGCATCTAGAGTATTAAGTTCATGAAAACAGAGTAACGCCTTAAGCAAGATGACATGATGTAGAGGTATAAACTCATGCAATATGATGAAAACCCCATCTTGTTATCCTCGATGGCAACAATACAATACATGCCTTGCTGCCCCTACTGTCACTAGGAAAGGACACCGCAAGATTGAACCCAAAGCTAAGCACTTCTCCCATTGCAAGAAAGATCAATCTAGTAGGCCAAACCAAATTGATAATTCGAAGAGACTTGCAAAGATAACCAATCATACATAAAAGAATTCAGAGAAGATTCAAATATTGTTCATAGATAGACTTGATCATAAACCCACAATTCATCGGTCTCAACAAACACACCGCAAAAAGAAGATTACATCGAATAGATCTCCACAAGAGAGGGGGAGAACATTGTATTGAGATCCAAAAACAGAGAAGAAGCCATCTAGATAATAACTATGGACTCGAAGGTCTGAGGTAAACTACTCACACTTCATCGGAGGGGCTATGGTGATGATGTAGAAGCCCTCCGTGATTGATGCCCCCTCCGGCGGAGCTCCGGAACAGGCCCCAAGATGGGATCTCATGGATATAGAAAGTTGTGGCGGTGGAATTAGGGTTTTGGCTCTGTATCTGATCGTTTGGGGGTACGTAGGTATATATAGGAGGAAGGAGTATGTCGGTGGAGCAACAGGGGGCCCACCGAGGGTGGAGGGCGCCTGGGGGGGGGGGGGGGGGGGGGGGGGGGGGGGGGGGGGGGTAGGCGCGCCCCCTACCTCGTGACCTCTCCTTTGTTTATTGACGTAGGGTCCAAGTCTCCTGGGTCTTGTTCGGTGAGAAAATCACGTTCCCGAGGTTTCATTCTGTTTGGACTCCGTTTGATATTCCTTTTCTTTGAAACCCTAAAATAGGCACAAAAAACAGCAATTTTGGGCTGGGCCTCCGGTTAATAGGTTAGTCCCAAAAATAATATAAAAGTGGATAATAAAGCCCAATAATGTCCAAAACAGTAGATAATATAGCATGGAGCAATCAAAAATTATAGATACGTTGGAGATGTATCAAATATAATCAAGCAGGATGTAGGGTTTTACCTCCTTTAAGAGGGCCCGAACCTGGGTAAAACATTGTGTCCCTTGTTACCATCGATCCTCAGATACACAGCTTGGACCCCCTACCCGAGATCTTCTGGTTTTCACACCGACATTGGTGCTTTCATTGAGAATTTTGTTGTGTTGTCAACAGAAGAATTGATGGCTCGCCTCTTCAGCAACAATGGCACCATATCCGGGGATACTTTCCTCCCTGGTCAGCCTTTTGTGTTTGGTGGCTTCATGCTACATGCCAACTCGACCGGTCACCTCGAGCAGGTCGACAGCTACGCCCCTGGTCACCAGATCAGTTTTGGAAGTTTGAACTACGTCACTGATATCTGAGGAAACCTGATCTTTGAGGGGTTCACGGCTTCGGCCGCCGCTCCCCACTCGCACGGAGGAGGCCCTTCAGATCTACTATCAGATCTCGTCCAGGGATCGGCACTCATGTCTACCTCGGCCTTAGATCCAGGCCGGACTACTTCGTCCGAAGACGGGAGGGTGAACCCCGCCAGACTCTCTCCCATCATGGAGCTTCTAGCCGGAGACCTGATGCGGAGCATCCCAAGGTCATCCCCATGGACCCAACTACATCTCCTACGACACCAGTTGGACCTATGACACAAGCACGTGCAAGAGCTCTCGAAACCGAGGTGACATCTCTCCTCTCACATTTCCACTTCGATGCATACTCAGGTATCAAGGAGTTGGCCATGAAGAAGCCAAGGAGCAAGGAGAATCAGAAGAGGAAGATGGGTGTGAAGACGGAGAAGAAGGAGAGCTGGAGAAGAAGTCCTAGCCACCGGACGACCGGCCGGGACCGGACGTCTGGAGCCTGAAGCTCCAGCCGAACCCCAGCGAGCGGACGTCCGGCCCTGACCAGACGACCGGTGCCCCTACACCCGAGCCAAATGAGCAGACGACCGGCGCCAGCGGAGTACGGCGACCGGACGACCGGCCCCCTCCGGAAATCCGCTACACCAGCATCTGAGCCAGAACGAGCGGACGACCTGCAGCCATCGGACGTCCGGCCGCCCATGAGACACCGGACGACCGGTCCCCAACGGACGTCCGGTACCTAGTTGTGTCCAGTTGCGGGCCGAGGCCCATGTACCCCTTCACTTTGCCCCCCATTTGCACTAAGACTATAAATAGACCTCTCCCTCCTCCTAGCCAGGGCAGCAAAGGATTAGCTCATATTTCATGTGAGAGCTTTGCTCATCCACTTGGTTACCTTCTCCTCGGAGATTGCGCCTCCTACGGAGAAGATCCCCCAAGAGGATTCAAGACCCCTTTACAGGAAGAACCTCAAGACCTCCTTTCGGAGAAGACCGGCTACCTTTGTATCGTCCCTAGTTGATCATGGATCTTGTACCTTCCTTTGTGTTCATGGATCTAGCGCATGTGTGATCATACTTGGTTTGAGTGTTCTCTTGTGTTTTCCACGTGTTTTCCCTTATTTCCCTCCTCGTGTTCTTCGTGTTCTTTGCGAGATCCGCTCCTTTCGTGAAAGATCGGCCGGTTAGGGTTCCTACCCTACATCAAGACCCGAAGGCGACTACACCATCGGCAAACCTAGAATCAAGCGGGACTCTTCCTATCATCGGGAAGCTGGATTCACTGTTGGGCACCAACTCGGAGCTCTCGAGGTCTGCATCCTCTGAGCTCGGTCTAGCTTCTATCGCCGAACCTACTTCCGCAGTTCCTCAAACACCCGTCCAACTCTCGCTCTTAAACGATGCACTGGACTTAATGCAATCCCTCGCCATCACGGAGGTGTCACCTCTGAACTACACCCAGTTCGAACTGGGGGTTGAGACTAGGGAATTTTATGTCCCACCCACCACCCACTTAATAGCCACTTTCAAGGATTTAACTAACATGCTAGACTACGCTTCTGAAGACATCGATGGCATGGGCGACGATGTCGAAGCCGAATCAGGTCAAAACCCACCCATCACCGGGCGTTGGACGGCCACTTCTACCTACGATGTATACATGGTGGACACCCCTGAGAAGAAGGACGACAATGGCACTCAGGATCTAGATAAGGATAAGCCCGTCGATGAACCACCAAAACGCCAGCGTCATCGGCGTCGCTCCCGATCACGTCGAGAGAGGGAGAGGAACATCGACACCGGAGACAATGACACTCCGGATAATGCCAAAGACCCCGCAAACCCCGTGGAGCCTGCTCTCGAGCAGGATGAAAGGGAAGAAGGTCAATTCAGCCCCGAAGAACTCGCCGATCACGAAGATTCGGAAGATAGTAACTACTTACCTGTCTCTGAAGAGGATGTCAGCCTCGGTGACGAAGACTTCATCGTCCCAAAGGAACCCCTCAAACAAGAATGCTTCAAGCGACAACTCATCGCCACCGTGCGAAGGATGAAAAAGAAACAACAGGAGATTAAAGCCGAACAGGACACACTCAATGACAGATGGACTAAGGTCCTAGTCGCCGAAGAAGGATATGGCTTTGAGCGCCCAACAAAAATTTACCCAAAACACAGGCTGCTGCCACAGTTCTACGATGAGGCCCTTGCGGAAATACCGTCAAAATATAATCAGGGTGATCAACAGGACCGACCACCATGTGGACGGGACAAAACAGCTAATAATGCTGAACGCCGGCCCGCGCCCCCTCACCATAGCGGCAAGGAGACAGCGGCTCCGGGATACACATATGACCTACATTAGGATCTGACTAATAGAGCCGGCTAGACAAGATCAATCTATGGATCAAGAGGGACGTGCACCCATGCGAGATGACGGCTATCAAGCCTGGAACGACATACATAATCAACTCGAGGGTCAGGACCAAACACAGATGTCGTTCGAGCTTCGTTGTGATGTCGCCCGATACAGAGGCGTTGCACACCCCATGTGCTTTACTGACATGGTAACGCAGCACCAATTTCCGGAAGGGTGCAAACCCATGAACATCGAGGAGTATGATGGAATGACGGATCCGGCCATATGTATTGAGGATTTTCTTCTCCACGTGAAAGGATCGAGAAGAGGTGTCTAGAGGGGGGTGATTAGACACTAAGTGCCAAAAGTTGCAATTTTTAATATTCTTAAGTTTAAGTGGAGTTTAAGCACAAGTTTAACAAACACAATACATATCAAGCAAGCATGCAATGAGTATATGAGCAGCGGAAAGTAAAGCATGCAACTTGCAAGAATGTAAAGAGAAGGGTTTGGAGTATTCAAACGCAATTGGGAACACGGATGTTTTTGTCATGGTTCCGATAGGTGGTGCTATCGTACATCCACGTTGATGGAGACTTCAACCCACGGAGGGTAACGGTTGCGCGAGTCCACGGAGGGCTCCACCCACGAAGAGTCCACGAAGAAGCAACCTTGTCTATTCCATCACGGCCGTCGCCCACGAAGGACCTGCCTCACTAGCAGTAGATCTTCACGAAGTAGGCGATCTCCTTGCCCTTACAAACTCCTTGGTTCAACTCCACAATCTTGTTGGAGGCTCCCAAGTGACACCTAGCCAATCTAGGAGACACCACCCTCCAAGAAGTAACAAATGGTGTGTTTATGATGAACCCCTTGCTCTTGTGCTTCAAATGATAGTCTCCCCAACACTCAACTCTCTCTCACAGGATTTGGATTTGGCGGAAAGAAGATTTGAGTGGAAAGCAACTTGGGAAAGGCTACAGATCAAGATTCATATGGTTGGAATGGAATATCTTAACCTCAACACAAGTGTAGGTGGTTCTCTCTCAGAAAATGAGCATTGGAAGTGTAGGTATGTTCTGATGGCTCTCTCCATGAATGAAGAGTGGGTGGAGGGGTATATATAGCCTCCACACAAAATCTAACCGTTACACACAATTTGCCAAACTTGGTGGGACCGAATGGTTAAACTCGGTCGGACCGATTCAGCAAACCTAGTGACCGTTAGGATTTTCGGTGGGACTGAGATGCAACTCGGTAGGACCGATATGGTTAGGGTTAGGGCATAACGTAATCTCGGTGTGACCGATTACACAAACTCGGTGGGACCGATTTTGGTAATAAGCTAACCAGAGAGTTGGTCAGGCAAACTCGGTGAGACCGATTACACAAACTCGGTGGGACCGATTTTGGTAATAAGCTAACCAGAGGGTTTGCATTGTAATCTCGGTAGTACCGATTGCTCAAACTCGGTGAGACCGATTTTGGTAATGGACATACACAAAGAGATTACAATCCCATCTCGATGAGACCGAGATCCCTATCGGTGAAACCGATTTGCTAGGGTTTGTGGCAGTGGCTATGACATCTGAAACTCGGTGGCGCTGGATAGATAGAATCGGTGGGCCGAGTTTGACTTTTGGTTTAGGTCATATGTGGATGTGGGAAGGTAGTTGAGGGTTTTGGAGCATATCACTAAGCACTTTGAGCAAGCAAGCCATTAAGCAACACCTCATTCCCTCTTGATAGTATTGGCTTTTCCTATAGACTCAATGTGATCTTGGATCACTAAAATAGAAAATGTAGAGTCTTGATCTTGAAGCTTGAGCCAATCCTTTGTCCTTAGCATCTTGAAGGTGTTCCACATCCTCTAGTCCATGCCACTCCATTGTTGAACTTATCTGAAACATACTAGGTAAAAGTGTTAGTCCAACAAGAGATATGTTGACATTAATTACCAAAACCACCCAGGGAGCACTTGTGCTTTCACCACGTTAACATGGCTCGTGGAGATGATCTCCACGCCATTAAATATCTCCCTTTAAAGCTGAAAGGACCAGCACGACACTGGTTGAACAACATCCCAGAGAACTCCATTGGAAGTTGGGAAGACTTAGAGGATGCTTTTCGGGCCAACTTTCAAGGCACTTATGTCCGGCCACCGGATGTTGATGACCTGAGTCACATAATTCGGCAACCGGGAGAGTCAGCTCACAAACTGTGGAATCGGTTCTTAATTAAAAAGAACCAAATCATGGACTGTCCAGACGCCGAAGCCCTAGTGGCATTTAAGCACAGCGTCTGTGACGAATGGATCGCCCGACACCTCGGTCAGGAAAAGCCGAAGACTATGGCAGCTCTTACCGCACTTATGACTCGCTTCTGTGTGGGCGAAGATAGTTGGTTGGCTCGTAGAAGCAACAGTACCAGCAACCCCGGCACTTCTGAGGCCAGGGACGGCAACGGCAGGCCACGGCGCAACAGAAACAAGCGTTGGAACAATAACGAAGAAATAGAGGACATGACAGTAAATGCCAGATTTAGTGGCTCCAAACCCGGTCAGTAGAAGAAGAGGTTCAAAGGCAATAGGGATGGTCCATCCAACTTGGACAAAATACTCGAGAGACCTTGCCAGATTCATGGCACCCCTGACAAGCCTGCCAACCACACCAACAAAAATCGCTGGGTCTTCAAGCAGGCCGGTAAGTTAAATGCCAAGCACAAGGGAAAAGGACCTCAAAGCGAGGACGATAATGAACCTCGCCCACCAAACACCGGGGGACAAAAACAATTCCCCCACAAAGTTAAAACGGTGAACATGATTTATGCCACTCACATCCCCAAGAGGGAACACAGACGTGCATTACGGGACGTCTACGCCGTAGAGCCTGTCGCTCCAAAATTTAATCCATGGTTGGCTTGTCTGATCACCTTTGATCGCAGGGACCACCCAACCAGTATCCGTCATGGAGGCTCGGCGGCCCTGGTACTCAATCCTATCATCGATGGGTACCATCTTGCTAGAGTCCTTATGGACGGCGGCAGTAGCCTCAACTTGATCTACCAGGACACTGTTCGTAAGATGGGTATCGACCTGTCAAGAATCAAGCCTAGTGATAACCCACAAGTATAGGGGATCGCAACAGTTTTCGAGGGTAGAGTATTCAACCCAAATTTATTGATTCGACACAAGGGGAGCCAAAGAATATTATCAAGTATTTGCAGCTGAGTTGTCAATTCAACCACACCTAGATAACTTAATATCTGCAGCAAATTGTTTAGTAGCAAAGTAATATGATAGTAGTGGTAACGGTAGAAAAAGTAACGGTAGCAGTTTTGGGGTTTTATAGTGATTGTAACAGTAGCAACGAAAAAGTAAATAAGCGGAGAACAATATATGAAAAGCTCGTAGGCATTGGATCGGTGATGGAGAATTATGTCGGATGCAATTCCTCATGTAAAATTTATAACCTAGGGTGACACAGAACTAGCTCCAGTTCATCAATGTAATGTAGGCATGTATTCCGAATATAGTCATACGTGCTTATGGAAAAGAACTTGCATGACATCTTTTGTCCTACCCTCCCGTGGCAGCGGGGTCCTAATGGAAACTAAGGGATATTAAGGCCTCCTTTTAATAGAGTACCGGACCAAAGCATTAACACCTAGTGAATACATGAACTCCTCAAACTACGGTCATCACCGGGAGTGGACCCAATTATTGTCACTTCGGGGTTGCCGGATCATAACACATAGTAGGTGACTATTGTCATGCATCTAAGATTGACAATACAATGGGGGTAGGTATGAGGAGGCAAGATCCTAGCTATGGCGAAGTTGTACGCACGAGTTTTGTGAGTTCAGACCCTTCGCGGAGGAAGTAACAGCCTTACGTCTCGGTGCCCGGAGGCGGTCGACTGTATTGTGTGTGTGTGTGTGTGTGTGTTACAGGGGGTGCGAACCCTTGTCCCAGAGGAGGAGGTGGCATATATAGAGTGCGCCAGGACCCCAGCTCCCCTCCGTTACACAGGGTTCAATGTACATAAAGATGAGGCATTACAGGTAACGCCAGCCTTAAATGCCTTAATGGCCTTAAAGATTACAGAGTGAACGCTCGTCCGTTGCCGTTCCAGATGACTCCTGGTCTTCAATAGGTTGAGTGGATTCTTGTATGGTCGAGTAGTCGATTGGTCGAGCGACTTCAGGAAGGAGGGGTCTCCGAGTAGCTGATCGGTCGAGTGGATTGCGCTCGACACCTTTGTTGGGTCCTCCCTGTGGTCTCTTGAGATTCTTCGCGTCTATGACAGTGACCCTGGATAGGACGTATAGGTCCGGCCTATGACCCTACCCCAGGTCTATATCATCATCATTAGCCCCCGATGGATTAAGGTCCGAGTGAAAAGAAGGTTGAAGTTGATCTTGCTTCGACCCTTGCACTTCACAACTATCCATGTTTGAACGGAGGTCTGTGTTGGAACTTCAGCTTCGTTTCAGTCGCCTTGATCGATTCAGAAGTTGCCGATTGGATTTGTAACGTCATTTGTCGAGTGTTGCTTTTGACGTGAAATCTTTGGCGTGATTGGTTATGGCGTATCCTGAATTTTACGGGATTCGAAATTTCAAGGAAGCGCGCGGGGCGGAGCGCGCCGTCGTAAGAGGGGTGGATAAACAGGAACGTTTCGATTTCTACGCCACCTTTTTCGCCACGTATCCCGCGCGCAACTGTTGAGGGATTTGACAGGATCGCCCAGGCCCGCGCGTCAGCCACTCGGAAGTGGGCCTTTAAAAGTGACGAGGCCGAGGCGCTTGCACTATGTGCGTCCATTCTCCTTCTTCTCCCTCAATCTGTCCACCGCATCCGGCTCCTCCGCTCTTGACGCCGCTGCTCCGCCACCATGGGGAAGGAAAAGACGGCGGCGCTAGAACGCGCGAAGGTGACGGGGGCGGCGAAAGGCAAGAAGATGAATTGGGGGTCGTCGTCGCGGTCGGGGCTGCCGTCGGGTTGGATCCAGGGCGATTGGATCCGATCCTCGATTCGGCAGGAAGATTTGGATGAGCTGGTTGAGTCCGGGCTGACCGTCCATAAAGCTGTGTGGTTACCGGAGGGGGAGACGGAGCCGTAGCCGTGACCGGGTGAGTGTGTTCTTCTTGCCACCCATGTCGATCGCGGTTTCTCGCTTCCTCCGCGCCCTTTTTCCGGGGTTTCTTGAATTTCTTCATGGCCCAACTCCATCATTTTTCTCCCAACACCATCACATATCTTGCCGCGTTCATGTCTATGTGCGAGAATTTCTTGGGGTGTCGACCGCATTGGGGTCTTTTCAAGCACATTTTCACCATCCGCTCCCAAACGGTGAAGAAAGCAAATTCAACGGACAAGAAACCCCATGTTATCCAGATGTGTGGGGGTCTGGGTATCCAGAAGAGGAAGAGGAGCTCTTTCCCTTCGATGACTCTTCCTGAGTCGATCAGAGGCTAGCAGTCGACCTGGTTCTACTACCAGGACATCACGACCCCAGGCCAGTCGACTGGACTTCCCCCTTTCTCCTTCGATCGTGTTCAGACTCCCTCTCCGCTGAAAGTGACCACCGCGGAGAAGGCAGAGACAGCCATGCTGGTCGAGAGGGTGGTCCAGCTGATCAACCAAGGCGTCACTAGCATGGATTTGTTGGAGGTATTCCTCAGTCGGTGCATTCAACCGCTCCAGGCTCGTGACCACTCTATGTGGATGTATTCCGGAGCAGGCGACACCGCTCGGGTTCATCCAGAGGAGGTGTCGGCCAAAACAGTGGGCCAATGGCTGAGGAGTATTACAGGAAACAAGGACAACCCCAGGGGCGCCAGGAGAGTCGATCCTTTCAGCGACAGTAACCAGCCAGACAAGGTTCGGCCGTTCCAACTGATTACATTTGGGTACATTTTCCGATTTTTTTTTAATCTGACTGATTTCCACTCGACTTCTTGTCTTGTAGATTTATACAGAGATGTACTCGATGCCCAATGGTGAACAAGCTCTAGAGAAGGATCATGAGGGCGAGGACAGCGCGGAAGAGAGTGGTGATTGGGAGGCGTCGGACGACGATGATGAAGACGAGAGCGGCGAATCAGACGACGAGGAGGTAGCCGACTCACTGCCTCGCTTAGAAGATCAATCCAAGCAGCACCATGATCCAGCGGGCAGGCGCGACAAGACTGTGGCCTCAAGCGCTCAAGCACAGAAGCGCGCTCGGTCTTCAACTCCGGAGCTGGTGGAGAAAGTCACCAAGCAGCCCAACATCAACCCCTCAAAGCCTCGGAAGACCTTGCCTAAGATTAATATGGATGTTCCTGTTGCCTCTGGTTAAATGTTCTTTCCGTGTTTTCTTGCTCTGATTGATTCTTCTGTTCTGACCGAGTGGATGGTGAAATTTTCCACCCAGCCTCTGCCGCGACTGATATGGATATCGACAAGGCCCCAGACGACGAGGAAACCAATGACGCGGCTACCTCCAAAGCTAGTAAGTCTGCTCGACTCGAATTTATTCTGTCAATTGCATTGTTCGTCAGTTGCATCTCTGATTTTTTTTCTGTTTGTTGCAGCTCCACAAGACATTGCCGTGCTTCCAGATGATGAAGAAGAAGTGCCTCTGAGGGAAAGGAGGAGGAGGGCAAGGGACCGAGCGGAAAAGCGCCTGAGGTTCAGGTTCCTCAGTCGACACTGATGCCTGGGACGGCGGTCGAGCGATCCACAGATCCGGCTCGCACCAACGTCACTCTCGCTATCCCGCTGTCGACTGATTGCCCATCAGGGTCAGCTGTTTAGACCCCTGCTGCTCCAATACAACTCCACGCATCAGACCCAGCGGCTGCTTTGACTGCCCTGCCATCATCGCTTTTCACTGCGTACCAAACTCCAGACGACCCACCAAGTGCCGCCAAGGAAGCTCTTCTTTAGTTGAATCTTGTGATGGGGTAGATGAAAGTGGTGCACGAGGCCAGTCAGGTGGCCTACAACGCTGGCGCTACTCTGCAAACCAATGTCCAGGTTAGTTGATTTCCGACTGATCTTATTTCTCATCCGATCACCCACTGGGGTTTGTCTACCTTAAAGTTGTATAGGTCTTCCACTTGAGCCGACTTGGATTGAGTCAGTTGAGTTTTTGAACTAGTGGGGGCACGCTGAGTGCACCCACTGGGTGTAGTCCCCGAGACCATAGTTGACTGCGGGCAATCGACTATGGTCTGAGAATCTGAATTTTCTCACTCGGCCTGGGCGGACCTTGCCAGCGAAACCAGAACCAGTGGGAGCACGCTAAGTGCACCCACTAGGTGTAGTCCCCAAGACCGTGGTCAACTGCAGGCAGTCGACTATGGTTTGAGAACTACTTTCTTCGCTTTTTAAAAAAACTTGAGCTAGGCAGACCATGCCGACGTTGAATCAAACCAGTGGGGGCACGCTAAGTGAAACCACTGGGTGTAGTCCCCGAGACTACCGTTGAATGTTTGATGGCGGTAGTCTTAGAGTAACTTCCACTGTGATGTTCTTTTGTTTCTGTCGACTGATATGTCTTATACGTTGACTGCAGAAATCTTGTGATCTTGGGGCTCAACTTTCTACACTGAACAAGCAGCAAATCAGCCTCAATCTTGATCTGGAACTGGCCAAGAAGAACCTCAAGACTGCTCGTGACGAAGTAGCTGCCATGGGAGGTAACCAATCGTCAACTGTCCATCTTACGATTAGCACTTTTCCATGTTTTTTAGTCACTTTGAATCGGGTGACTTCACTCGAACAGATGTGCGTAGTGAAAACCGTCAACTCCAAGCTCGTCTGAAGAATGTTGTTTCTTTAGAGAAAATGAAGCAGGCTCTGGAGAAGAAGGATCTGGATCTTGCTGCTGCCCAGAAGGAGGCGCGACAGAAAATGGCACTTGCTGACAAGAAGCTTGCTTCAGTCGGCAAGTTAGAAGAAGAGAACTCCAAACTGATGACTGTTGTATCTGATGCCAATCGAGAGGTCGAGCAACTGAAGAAAGACAAGGACAAGCTGACTGACGAGATTGGAAACCTCAAGGCTAAGAAGGGCGAGTTAGAATCTTATCTGGGCCAGCTTGCTGCAAAACTGGTCTTAAAGCTTGAAGGTATTGTTGTTCGACTGACTTGTTCTTGTCGATTGATAGGTCTTACTATATTGTCGACTCACTATTTACTCGACTACGCAGATTTTGCCAGGACTTTGAAGCGGAAACTAGGCGGGTCGGGACGGATCTCGATCCCATAAACTGTCCAGTCAAAGATGACGTCACGATGAATGTGCTGCGGTTGGAATCCTGCATGGACAGTGCAGTTGCTTATCTTGCCTGTCTGAAGGCGGCGATGACTCGGGTTGATGCTGAACTCTGGCCTCAGGTGGAACTGTCTCAAGACCTCGAGTCTCTGATGGATCGACTGAATCAAATACCTGACCGAGTGCAAGAATGGAAGAAATCATCTGCTCGCTACGGTGCTGATGTCGCCCTGTCATTGGTTCGAGTGCACTGTAAGGATATCAAAGAAGACAAGCTAGCGGAGCACAAGGTTGCTAACAACAAAAGGCACACTTTCCAGTCCTTCATGGACACTTTCCTTGATGCCGTCACTCGCATCGCACATAGCATAGACCTTGACAGTTTCTGCGATCCAGCCAGTCCTTCTCCTGACGAGTGACCAAAAAACATTATGCTCCACCTTTATTTGCCTCGGAATGCCGAGTGATCGTGTAATCGTTAAACTTCTTCGGGTTTGATGCTCGAGTACTTTTGATCCGTGGTCCGGAACCTTAGGATTTATCTGAACTTGGTTTATCTCTGTGTATGCTTGTGTTTGCCTTTGAGTGGAACTTGTTCTACACTCGGAATAGTCTTTGTACTTGAGATGCAGCTCTGAGGAGGAGGTCCCAGTTGACCTACACCTCGTCGTCCTTGCAGATCAGGATGGAGCGCATGTTATACTTGTGGCGCAGCTCCGAAGAGAATGTTACAGTCGACCTGCACCTCGTCGTCCTTGCGGATAAGGATGGAGCGCACATTGTATTTGTGGCGCAGCTCCGAAGAGAAGGTTACAGTCGACCTGCACCTCGTCGTCCTTGCGTATGGGGATGTGTTTCAAACTTAAGCGAGTACTGGACTGCAGCTAAGTCCCCGAGTGAGAGGGTTGCTCACCACTCGGTAGGATTTTTCAAACTTAGGCGAGTACTGGACTGCAGCTAAGCCCCCGAGTGAGAGGCTTGCTCACCACTCAGTAGGATTTTTCAAACTTAGGCGAGTACTGGACTACAGCTAAGCCCCCGAGTGTGAGGTTGCTCACCACTCGGTAGGATTTTTCAAACTTAGGCGAGTACTGGATTGCAGCTAAGCCTCCGAGTGTGAGGGTTGCTCACCACTCGGTAGGATTTTTCAAACTTAGGCGAGTACTGGACTGCAGCTAAGCCCCCGAGTGAGAGGCTTGCTCACCACTCGGTAGGATTTTTCAAACTTAGGCGAGTACTGGACTACAGCTAAGCCCCCGAGTGAGAGGCTTTCTCACCACTCGGTAGGATTTTTCAAACTTAGGCGAGTACTAGACTGCAGCTAAGCCCCCGAGTGAGAGGCTTGCTCACCACTCGGTAGGATTTTTCAAACTTAGGCGAGTACTGGACTACAGCTAAGCCCCCGAGTGAGAGGCTTTCTCACCACTCGGTAGGATTTTTTGAACTTAGGCGAGTACTGTACTGCAGCTAAGCCCCCGAGTGAGAGGCCTGCTCACCACTCGGTAGGATTTTTGAAACTTAGGCGAGTACTGGACTGCAGCTAAGCCTCCGAGTGTGAGGGTTGCTCACCACTCGGTAGGATTTTTCAAACTTAGGCGAGTACTGGACTGCAGTTAAGCCCCCGAGTGAGAGGCTTGCTCACCACTCGGTAGGATTTTTCAAACTTAGGCGAAACGGATTAGCAGCTAAGCCTCCGAGTGAGAGGGTTGCTCTTCACTCGACAGGATTTTTTTAAACTTAGGCGAAACAAATTCGCATCTAAGGCACCCACTGGGGGATTTAGAACATATAAAAAAGGAACAACAATCATTTAGGAGACTATAAAACTGTGTCTTTGATAATCAAACTAGAGGGTATTTCTTATTACATCTCAACAGTCTGAGTGCTTTTAAGTGTAAAAGGGGCGGAGCAGCTCCACATTCCAAGCGTGTGGCTCGTCTTTCTTGTGCTCGACATTGTAAAGATGGTACACTCCGTTGTGGAGCACTCTGGTGACAATGAAGGGGCCTTCCCAAGCAGGAGCAAGCTTGTGAGGTTTCTCCTGATCCACTCGAAGTACCAAGTCTCCCTCTTGAAATGCTCGACCCCTCATGTTTCTGGCGTGGAATCGACGCAGGTCTTGCTGATAAATGGTCGACCGGATCAGGGCCATCTCTCTTTCCTCTTCCAGGAGATCAACTACGTCTTGCCGAGCCTGCTCCGCTTCATCTTCAGAGAAAAGCTTGACTCGGGGTGCATTGTGAAGCAAGTCACTCGGTAGAACAGCTTCAGCTCCATAGACCAAGAAGAATGGAGTTCGACCAGTCGACCGATTTGGAGTTGTCCTCAATCCCCAAAGCACTGATGGAAGTTCATCGACCCAAGCACCTGATGCATGCTTGAGATCATGCATCAATCGGGGTTTCGGTCCTTTGAGAATCAATCCATTTGCTCTTTCTGCTTGTCCATTCGACTAGGGATGGGCGGCTGAAGCATAGTCGACTCGAGTGCCTTGGGAAGCATAGAAGGCTCGGAACTCATCAGAATCGAAGTTAGATCCATTGTCGTTGATGATGTTGTGTGGAACACCGTATCTGAATGTTAATTCTCTGATGAAGCTGACAACAGTACTGCCTTCAAGATTTTTGATAGGCTTGGCTTCAATTCATTTGGTGAACTTGTCGACTGCCATGAGGACATGAGTGAAGCCGCTCCTGCCAGTCCTCAAAGGTCCGAGCATGTCCAATCCCCGAACGACAAAGGGCCAAACGAGTGTAATGGTCTTCAAGGCTGATGCAGGTTTGTGAGACATGTTCGAGTAAAACTGGCAACCTTCACATTTGTTGACTATTTCTTTCGCCATCTCATTTGCTCGTGGCCAATAAAACCCTACTCGGTATGCTTTGGCCACAATGGTCCGAGAGAACGCATGGTGACCACAGGTTCCCGGGTGGATGTCGTTGAGGATCACTCGACCTTCTTCTGGTGTTATGCATTTCTGGCTGACTCCAGTTACACTTTCTCTGAACAGCTGTCCTCTTATCACCGTAAAGGCTTTGGATAGACGGACGATCTGTCGAGCCTCCTCTTCATCTTCTGGGAGTTCCTTCCTAAGAATGTACACAATGTACGACACTGTCCGGTCAGGAGTGATGACCAAAACCTCCATGATCAAGTCGACCACAGTTGGGACTTCGACTTCAGTCGGATCAGTGGCACTCTTTGGTTGTGGGGGCTCTTCAGTGAAAGGATCTTCCTGAACTGAAGGTGTATGAATATGTTCCAAAAACACATTGCTGGGAATGGCTTCCCTCTTGGAACATATCTTTGCCAAATCATCAGCTGCTTGATTTTTCAGTCGGGGTATGTGACGGAGCTCTAAACCCTCAAACTTCTTCTCTAACTTTCTCACTGCATTACAATAGCCAGTCATAGCTGGGCTTCTGATGTCCCACTCCTTCATTACTTGATTAACCACTAAATCCGAGTCGCCGTAGACCATGAGGCGACAGACGCCGAGTGAAATGGCCATACGCAACCCGTACAAAAGTGCCTCATATTCAGCTTCATTGTTGGAGGAATCAAAATGAATCTGGAGAATATAGCTGAGCTTGTCACCTCGGGGGGATACCAATACTACTCCAGCACCAGAACCATTCAGCATCTTAGATCCATCGAAGAACATGGTCCAATGTTTTGAGTGAATCTGAGTCGGCAGTTGCTGTTTGACCCACTCGGCGAGGAAATCTGCTATTGCCTGGGACTTGATAGCTTTCTTTGCCTCAAACTTGATATTCAAGGGAAGGAGTTCAATCGCCCACTTTGCCACTCGACCAGTTGCATCTCTGTTGTTCAGAATTTCTGACAATGGTGCGTCGCTGGCGACTGTAATGGAGTGATTAGAAAAATAGTGTGCAACCTTCTTCGTGGTCATGTAAATCCCATAAACAAGCTTCTGATAATGTGGATATCTTTGCTTGGATGGAATCAGAACTTCAGAAACATAGTATACTGGGCGCTGAACTTTATAGGCTTTTCCTTCTTCTTCCCGCTCGACCGAGAGTACTGTACTGACAACTTGTCCAGTGGCTGCAATATAAAGAAGTAAAGGATCTTTGTTGATTGGGGCAGCGAGCACTGGCTGGGTGGAAAGGCTTTGAGTTCTGCAAACGCTGCATCAGCTTTAGGAGTCCACTCGAACTTGTCATATTTCTTCATCAGTCGGTAAAGAGGCAATGCCTTTTCACCGAGGCGAGAAATGAATCGACTCAAGGTGGCCAAACAACTAGTAAGCTTCTGGACATCATGCACATGCATAGGGTGCTTCATCCGGAGTATGGCACCAATTTTCTCTAGGTTCACGTCGATCCCTCGTTCAGAAACGAGGAAGCCGAGTAACTTTCCGCTAGGAACTCCGAATGTGCACTTTGATGGGTTAAGCTTGATATCATACCCTCTCAGGTTGGCAAAGGTTTCGGCAAGGTCAGCCAGCAGGTCGGAACCTTTACACGACTTGACCATAATGCCATCCATGTATGCTTCCACATTCTGACTGATTTGACTGAGCAGACACTTCTGAATCATCCTCATGAATGTGGCTTCAGCGTTCTTGAGACCGAATGGCATGGTGACATAACAAAAACACCCGAATGGAGTGATGAAAGCTGTTTTTATCTCATCGGGTCCATATAGTCAGATCTGATGGTACCCGGAATAGGCATCTAGAAAAGACAAACGCTCACACCCCGCAGTTGAGTCGACAATCTGGTCGATGCGGGGGAGAGGAAAATGATCTTTTGGGCAGGCCCGATTGATATGCTTGAAGTCAATGCACATGCGAAGTGATTCGTCCTTCTTGGGGACCATGACAACATTGGCGAGCCACTCAGAGTGGTAAATCTCTCGGATGAACTCAGCTGCCAGGAGCCGAGCCACTTCCTCACCAATTGCTTTTCTCTTCTGTACGGTGGACCGTCGAAGATGTTCCTTGACTGGTTTTACTTTTGGGTCGACTCGCAAACGATGCTCAGCCAGTCCCCTGGTTACACCCGGCATGTCAGAAGGTTTCCATACAAAGATGTCCCAGTTCTCACGGAGGAATTGGATGAGCGCTTCTTCCTATTTGTTGTCGAGTGATGTTGAGATATGAGTAGGAGCAGCATTAGGATCGGTCGGGTGAATATGAATCGGCTTGGTTTCACCGGACGACTGAAATGCGGAATCTGTGGCAGGCTTCTTGGAGCGCAGCAAATCACTCAGATCTGCATTTTTCCAGTATTCTTGCATTTCGACTACTGCCATTTGTGCATCGGCGATTTTTGAGCCCTTCTGGAAGCACTCTTCTACCTTCTGCCAATTGCATAGGCAGGCCTACCCAGAATAGCATGGTAAGCACTCTGGAAATCCACTACTTCAAATGTCAACTTTTCCTTGCGGTAATTCTTGGAATCACCGAAAACCACATCAAGGGCGATCTGGCCGAGTGATTCAGCCTTCTTGCCAGGTATAATGCCATGGAAACTCATATTGCTTTCACTAAGCTTGGACATCGGAATGCCCATTCCCTTCAAGGTTTTAGCATAAAGGATATTCAAGCCGCTACCACCATCCATTAGCACTTTGGTCAGTCGACTGCCTTCGATAACTGGGTCGACCACCAACGCTTGCCTCTCAGGGGTGGCTATACGCGTTCGGTGATCAGACTGGTCGAATGTGATGGCAGTCTGAGACCACTTCAAATAACTGGGTGTTGCCAGAGCAACCATGTTTACTTCTCTATTGATAACTTTCAGTCGACTTTTGCTCTCCACATCGGCAAAAATCATGATAGTGGAATTGACGTTGGGAAAACCGTCATCATCTTCTTCCTTATCCTCATCCTTGTACAACTCCTTTTCCTTCTCATTGGGTTGCTTTTCTCGGAACTGCTGGATCAAAACTCGGCACTGTCGAGTGGTATGTTTAGGATAAATCAGATTACCCTCTTCATCCTTCTTGATGTGAATGTGACATGGCAAATCCAACACATCATTTCCGGCTTGATCTTTCACTTTCTTGGGGGTCCTGGGCCCTTTGGGCTTCCCCTTGAACTTTCCTTGAGCCACTACTAAGGCTTCACTAGGAGCAGCTGGCTCGGCCTTGCGCTTCTGTTTCCGACTGGAATTCCCTCCTCCGGTTTCCTGGGTGATTGTTTTGTGCTTGCCACTCCGGAGTCGGTATTCTTCTTCGCCGTTAGCGTATTTGGTGGCAATCTCCATCATCCGAGTCAGGGACATATCCCCTGTCCGATCGAATTTCAGATTCAACTCTCGATACTTAACGCCTTCTTTGAAGGCACAAACTGCTTGGTGATCCGACACATTCTCCACTATATGGTGCAACGTGATCCATCTCTGGATATAGTCTCTCGGGGTTTCATTTGGTTTTTGCACACAATGCTACAATTCTGTCAACCCCGCTGGTCGTTTGCAAGTACCTTCAAAAGTCCTAACAAACACTCGGGCGAGTTCCTCCCAAGTGAATATACTGCCAGGTGCTAACTGGTTCAACCATGCTCTGGCCGAGCCTTCCAACGTCAGAGGAAGGTGCTTCATGGCCACTTCATCATTGCCACCACCAATTTGTACAGCCACTCGGTAGTCTTCAAGCCAAGTGTCAGGCTTAGACTCGCCAATAAACTTGCTGACTTCAGTCGCCAACCTGAAGTTGGGAGGAATCACTGCGACCCTGATGGCTCTACTGAAACACTTGGGACCTCAAACGTGCACTCTGCTGCCAGTCCGATAATCTCTGTCATGGCCTTCTCTGTGTGCTCTGTTCCTGTCAACCAGACCTTGAACAAGAATAGATCTCACATAAAAGCCTGGCTCCCTTGGGTCGACTGGTATTCTTCGCTCGCCGCTGTGAGGGCATCTGTCATCATGCCGCCGAGGCACATATGACCCACTCCTCGGAGGAGGCGTGGGCACTCGACGACGGTCATCGTGGCCAAGTCAGTGATCATATTGCTCATGGTTTCTGTACTGATCTTGCCTATGCCCACGTCCTTCACGCCGCGGGGGAGATCCTGGGCTGTGGGCCGACTGAACTGTATCTGCCATCACAGACCTGCTATGAATCATATTCCGCGACTGAGACACTGTTGTGTTCTGCTCTCCGGCTGCTCGGAGCAAGGCCTGAATCTTCATCAAACCTCTGCCAGCTTCCGACTGGGAAGGCTGAATTGGCTCTGCTATTCAGGCTGCAGCTATGAGATTTTGAATCGGAGTGCGGTATACCTGAGTTTGAGGCGGAAAAGGCTGTCGTCGACTGGATTCAGGGATCCGCTGCCGAGCACGCTCGTTGAGAGCATGCTGAAGGTTCTCCAGTCCAGTGTGCTCAGCCAAGTTGGCTAGGCGCGCCTCCTCCAAGGCCCGGGCCTCGGGGTTTCTCCAACGATAGGAGTGTGAAGCGCATCCATATTGCGGCGGCGAAGCTCTTCCCTCTGCTGCGAAGAAAGGGGCTCGGGGCGGTATTCCTCATGAACGCGAGACGGATCACCGCCGCCATCACCACCGTCGTCGCGGGGGAAGCCAGGAGGACTGCATGGTCCATTGACCATCAAGATTTCCGCCACGGGATCGCTGCTGTCGCACTCGGATGCGGTCTCGACAGAGCCAGTCGACAGGTCGAACAGGCCGTAGAGAGTTTCGTCGGGCTCGGTTGCCGCGACTTGTGGGGTGGCCGACTGATGGGCCACCGCGTGTCTCACCCACCGCTGGAGCCACGACCGACCGGAACGCTTGCACCGGTGAACAGCGGGGGGCGAGGACACCATAGGAGCTGACCGATACTAGGTCGACGGCTGCCGGAGAAGGACGCCGCAGACGCACGCCTGAAAGTGCGTCGCCCCGCGGACGGGGAGCGCCTCAACGTCGAGTGGAGCTTCCTGAAGCCAAGCGGAGTCTTCGGCAACGAAAACGAGCGCGCCGAGACAAATCTCGCGGCCCTCAGCCAGTCCGCCGGTGGAAACCATGATGATGAGAATCGAAAAAAATCACAACTCCACCAAAAAGTCGCTAAGACACCTGCCCCACGGTGGGTGCCAACTGTCGTGGATCTAAGACTGACAATAGAATGGGGGTAGGTATGAGGAGGCAAGATCCTACACACGAGTTTTACGAGTTCAGGCCCTTCGCAGAGGAGGTAACAGCCTTACATCTCGGTGCCCGGAGGCGGTCAACTGTATTATGTGTGTGTGTTATACAGGGGGTGCGAACCCTTGTCCCAGAGGAGGGGGTGGCTTATATAGAGTGCGCCAGGACCCCAGCTCCCCTCCGTTACACAGGGTTCAATGTACATAAAGATGAGGCGTTACTAGTAACGCCAGCCTTAAATGCCTTAATGGCCTTAAAGATTATAGAGTGAACGCTCGTCCGTTGTCGTTCCAGATGACTCCTGGTCTTCAATAGGTCGAGTGGATTCTTGTATGGTCGAGTAGTCGATTGGTCGAGCGACTTCAGGAAGGAGAGGTCTCCGAGTAGCTGATCGGTCGAGTGGATTGCACTCGACACCTTTGTTGCGACTGATCGGTCTCTTGAGCTTCTTTGCTTCTATGAAAGTGACCCTGGATAGGACGTATAGGTCAGGCCTATGACCCTACCCCGGGTATATATCATCAACTATTGACTTGCAAGATAGGATCAAGAACTCACATATATTCATGAAAACATAATAGGTTCAGATCTGAAATCATGGCACTCGGGCCCTAGTGACAAGCATTAAGCATAGAAAAGTCATAGCAACATCAATCTCAGAACATAATGGATACTAGAGATCAAACCCTAACAAAACTAACTCGATTACATGATAAATCTCATCCAACCCATCACCGTCCAGCAAGCCTACGATGGAATTACTCATGCATGGCGGTGAGCATCGTGAAACTGGTGATGGAGGAAGGTTGATGATGACGATGGCGATGGATTCCCCTCTCTGAAGCCCCGAACGGACTCCAGATCAGCCCTCCCGAGAGATTTTAGGGCTTGGCGGCAGCTCTGTATCGTAAAACGCGACGATTCATTCTCTCTGTTTTTTTCTCCCCGAACACAAATACATAGAGTTGGAGTTGAGGTCGGAGGAGCACCAGGGGGCCCACGAGGCAGGGGGCGCGCCCAGGGGGTAGGGGCGCCCCCACCCTCGTGGACAAGGTGTGGGCCCCATGGCCTTGATTCTTTCGCCAGTATTTTTTATATATTCCAAAAATAATCTCCGTTGATTTCCAGGTTATTCCAAGAACTTTTATCTCTGCACAAAAATAACACCATGGCAATTCTGCTGAAAACAGCGTCAGTCCGGGTTAGTTTCATTCAAATCATGCAAGTTAGAGTCCAAAATAAGGGCAAAAGTGTTTGGAAAAGTAGATACGTTGGAGACGTATCAACTCCCCCAAGTTTAAACCTTTGCTTGTCCTCAAGCAATTCAGTTGACAAACTGAAAGTGATAAAGAAAAACTTTTATAAACTCTGTTTGCCCTTGTTGTTGTAAATATGTGAAGCCAGCATTCAAGCTTTTAGCAAAGATTATGGACTAACCATATTCACAATAACATTTAGGTCTCATGTTTACTCATATCGATGGCATAATCAACTAGCGAGCAATAATAATAAATCTCGGATGACAACACTTTCTCAAAACAATCATAATATGATATAACAAGATGGTATCTCGCTAGCCCTTTCTGAGACCGCAAAACATAAATGCAGAGCACCTCTGAAGATCAAGGGCTGACTGGAAATTGTAATTCATGGTAAAAGAGATCCAGTCACAGTCATACTCAATGTAAACTAACAATAATACATGCAAATGACAGCGGTGCTCTCCAACTAGTGCTTTTTAATAAGAGGATGGCGACTCAACATAAAAGTAAAATGATAGACCCTTCGCAGAGGGAAGCAGGGATTTGTAGAGGTGCTAGAGCTCGGTTTTGAGATAGATATGAATAATATTTGGAGCGGTATACTTTCATTGTCAACATAACAACTGAGAGATCTCAATATGTTCCATGCTACACACATTATAGGCGGTTCCCAAACAGAATGGTAAAGTTTATACTCCCCCTCCACCAACAAGCATCAATCCATGGCTTGCTCGAAACAACGAGTGCCTCCAACTAACAAGAGTCCCGGGGGAGTTTTGTTTGCAGTTATTTTGATTTGATCTGCATAAAGCATGGCACTGGGCATCCCGGTGACCAGCCATTTTCTCGTGAGTGAGGAGCGGAGTCCACTCCTCCTGAGAATAACCTGCCTAGCATGGAAGATACAGACATCCCTAGTTGATACATGAGCTATTCGAGCATACAAAACAGAATGTTTATTTAAAGGTTTAGTGTTTGGCACATACAAATTTACTTGGAAAGGCAGGTAGATACCGTATATAGGTAGGTATAGTGGACTCATATGGAATAACTTTGGGGTTTATGGAATTGGATGCACAAGCAGTATTCCCGCTTAGTACAAGTGAAGGCTAGAAAAAGACTGGGAAGCGACCAGCTAGAGAGCGACAACAGTCATGAACATGCATTAAAATTAATCAACACAGAATGCAAGCATGAGTAGGATATAATGCACCATGAACATAAATATCATAGAGGCTATGTTGATTTTGTTTCAACTACATGTGTGAACATGTGCCAAGTCAAGCCACTCGAATCATTCAAAAGAGGATACCACCCTATCATACCACATCACAACCATTTTAATAGCATGTTGGCACGCAAGGTAAACCATTATAAGCTCCTAGCTAATTAAGCATGGCATAAGCAACTATAATCTCTAATTGTCATTGCAAACATGTTTATTCATAATAGGCTGAATCAGGAACGATGAACTAATCATATTTACAAAAACAAGAGAGGTTGAGTTCATACCAGCTTTTCTCATCTCAATAAGTTCATCATATAATCATCATTATTGTCTTTCACTTGCACGACCGAATGGTGTGGATAATAATAATAGTGCACTTGCATTGGACTAAGCTGGAATCTGCGAGCATTCAATTCAAGAGAGAAGACAATGTAATATGGGCTCTTTGTTAGATCAACAATAATGCATATAAGAGCCACTCAACATTTTCATTATGGTCTTCTCCTCTCGACCCCCAAAGAAAAGAAACAAAACTATTTACACGGGAAAGCTCCCAACAAGCAAAAGAAGAACAAGAAATCTTTTTGGGTTTTCTTTTAATTATTACTACTACAGGCATGGAAAGTAAACTAACTAAAAGCTACAACTAATTTTTTTGGTTTTTTCTAAAGTTTATCAAACACATTAGAAGAAAGCATAAAAAAGGGAAATAAACTAGCATGGATATTACAATGAAAAAGTATGAGCACCGACAACTAGCATGAGTGTGTGAGCATGAATGTAATGTCGGTGAGAGATACGTACTCCCCCAAGTTTAGGCTTTTGGCCTAAGTTGGTTTACTGCCACGGCTGCCTGGCGGATATCCAAAGTTGTAGTTGGGGCGTACTAAGAAGGATCCTCCTGGTGCCACTGATTGGCGATCTCTTCGGGATTCCACTGATAAACAGACTACCGGTGCGGATCAAATTGTGGTTCCCGCTCTGGCTCTATAGCTGGTGTGGGCTTTCGGTAGGCGTGAATGGCCTCCGGCGGAACAAGGTACTTGCAGTTCACGTTAGTCGTGGAGAAAGTCGGTGAGGCCTCCGCGGTGTGAGGGAGATTATATTCGGGTCTCTCTTCTTCACTTTACTTATCCTTCGAACTCCGGTTCGAAGAGCCCCTCAATAATCTCTTCATCATTTTCTGAAAATTTCTGAAATTTTTAGTAACTCGAAATAAAAGTGAATCAAACTCCACAATATTGATAGAAACTACTCCTACAAGGGCCTAGAGGCAATATCATGCATTAAAACTACTTGGGACCGTATAAATTTGACATGCAAGCTCAAGAACAGGGTCACCTAAGCAGCAAAGACTTGCAATGAATAAAGCACTAGAACAAAAACTAATTGGACCATTGGAGGAGTCACATACCGAAGAACAATCCACCAAAGCAGTTTTGTGAGTGGAGCTTTCAGCTAGGAGATCGAAAATCATAGCAAAATTAGCTAGAACTCGTGCTTGAGCTTCTCGGTGATTTTTCTGGGAGGAAGAAGGAGTGTCTGGAGGGGTGTGGGGTGGCTGGAATAAGTGGAGGGGGAGCCACCATGGGCCCACAAGGCAGGGGGCGCGCCCAGGGGGGTAGGGCGTGCCCTGGACCCTCGTGCCCAGGTGATGGCTCCCCCTGATGTGTTCTCAGTGTCACATATTCTAAAATATTCTAGAAAAAATCATATTTAATTTTCAGGGCATTTGGAGAACTTTTATTTTCGGAGTATTTTTTATTGCATGGATAATTCAAAAAACTGACAGAAATTACTATTTTTGCTTTATTTAATATAGATAACAGAAAGTAAAAAGAGGGTATAGAGAGTTGTGTTTTATAAATTCATCCATCTCATGCTCATCAAAAGGAATCCACTAACAAGGTTGATCAGGTCTTGTTAACGAACTCATTTCGAATAACATGAAACCGGAGAATTTTTGAATAACACTAGGTTACCTCAACGGGGATATGCACATCCCCAACAATAAGAATATCATATTTCTTCTTGACAGTAGGAAGAGGAAATTCAAAACCTCCAATAGTGATTGTTGAAATTTTTCCAATAGAATTGATACTGTGGACTTGAGGTTGTTTCCTCGGAAAGTGTAATGTATGCTCATTACCATTAACAAGAAAAGTTACATTGCCTTTATTGCAATCAATAACAGCCACTGTAGTATGCAAAAAGGATCTTCCAAGAATAATAGACATACTATCATCCTCGGGAATATCAAGAATAACAAAGTCTATTAAAATAGTAACGTTCGCAACCACAACAGGCACATCCGCACAAATACTGACAGGTATAGCAGTTGATTTATCAGCCATTTGCAAAGATATTTCAGTAGGTGTCAACTTATTCAAATCAAGTATACGATATAAAGAGAGAGGCATAACACTAACACCGGCTCCAAGATCACATAAAGCAGTTTTAACATAGTTTCTTTTAATGGAGCATGGTATAGTTGGTACTCCTGGATCTCCAAGTTTCTTTGGTATTCCACCCTTAAAAGTATAATTAGCAAGCATGGTGGAAATTTCAGCTTCCGGTATCTTTCTCTTATTAGTAACTATATCTTTCATATATTTAGCATAAGGATTCATTTTAAGCATATCGGTCAAACGCATATGCAAAAATATAGGTCTAATCATTTCACCAAAGCGCTCAAAATCATCATCATCCTTTTTCTTGGATGGTTTAGGAGGAAAAGACATGGGTTTCTGAACCCATGGTTCTCTTTCTTTACCGTGCTTCCTAGCAACAAAGTCTCTCTTATCATAACGTTGATTCTTTGATTGTGGGTTATCAAGATCAACAGCAGGTTCAATTTCTACATCATTATTATTGCTAGGTTGAGCATCAACATGAACATCATCATTAACATTATCACTAGGTTCATGTTCATTACCAGATTGTGTTTCAGCATCAGAGATAGAAATATCATTAGGATTCTCAGGTGTATCTACAACAGGTTCACTAGAAGCATGCAAAGTCCTATCATTTTTCATTTTCTTCCTCTTAGAAGGACTAGGTGCATCAACGTTATTTCTCTGAGAATCCTGTTCAATTCTCTTAGGGTGGCCCTCGGGATACAAAGGTTCCTAAGTCACTTTACCTCCTCTAGTTGCAACTCTAACAACAAAGTCATTATTTTTACTATTCAAATCATTGAGCAAATCATTCTGAGCTTTAAGTACTTGTTCACTTGAGGGGTAACCATAGAAGCATGTTTACTAATAAGTTTAAGTTCACCTTTAACACTGGCCATATAATCACTCAAGTGTTCAATCATATAAGCATTGTGTTTCAGTTGTCTACCAAAATAAGCATTAAAATCTTCTTGCTTAACCATAAAGTTATCAAATTCATCCAAACATTGGCTAGCAAACTTAGCAGGAGGGATTTCAGCTTTATCATATCTATAGAGAGAGTTTACCTTTACTACCTATGTCGGGTTATCGAGGCCATGTGTTTCTTCAATAGGTGATGAATTAAGACCATGTATTTCTTCAACAGGAGGTAAATTCTTAACATCTTCAGCTTCTATACCTTTTTCTTTCATAGATTTCTTTGCCTCTTGCATATCTTCAGGACTGAGAAATAGAATACCCCTTTTGTTCAGAGTTGGCTTAGGAGTTGGTTCAGGAAGTGTCCAATTATTTTCATTAGTCAACATATTATTCAATAGCAATTCAGCTTGATCAACTGTTCTTTCCCTGAAAACACAACCAGCACAACTATCCAGGTAATCTCTGGAAGCATCGGTTAGTCCATTATAAAATATATCAAGTATTTCATTTTTCTTGAGAGGATGATCAGGCAAAGCATTAAGTAATTGGAGAAGCCTCCCCCAAGCTTGTGGGAGACTCTCTTCTTCAATTTGCACAAAATTATATATTTCCCTTAAAGCAGCTTGTTTCTTATGAGCGAGGAAATATTTAGCAGAGAAGTAGTAAATCATATCCTAGGGACTACGCACACAACCAGGATCAAGAGAATTAAACCATATCTTAGCATCACCCTTTAACAAGAATGGAAATAATTTAAGGATATAATAGTAGCGAGTTTTCTCATCATTAGTGAATAGGGTAGCTATATCATTTAATTTACTAAGATGTGCCACAATAGTTTCAGATTCATAGCCATAGAAAGGATCAGATTCAACCAAAGTAATTATATCAGGATCAACTGAGAAATCATAATCCTTATCAGTAATAAAGATAGGCGAAGTAGCATAAGTAGGATCATATTTCATTCTAGCATTCAGAGATTTTTCTTTCAGCTTAGCTAATAATTTCTTAAGATCACTTCTATCATTGCAGGTAAGAAAGTCTCTAGCAGTTTCTTCATCCATAACATAACCCTCAGGTACAACAGACAATTCATATCTAGGTGGAGAATCTTCATCATCACTTTCATCAATATTATCAGACTCAGTAATTTCATTCTCTCTAGCCCTAGCAAGTTGTTCATCAAGAAATTCACCTAGTGGAATAGTAGTATCAAGCATAGAAGTAGTTTCATCATAAATATCACGCATAGCAGAAGTGGCATCATCAATAACATGCGACCTATCGGAGTCAATAACAGTAGTAGGTGTCGCAAGTTTACTCATAACAGAAGGTGAATCAAGTGCAGAGCTAGATGGCAGTTCCTGTAGCGACCAGACCTCAAACAGTCTGATCTCTGTGCTCCGGTGTCATCCCTGGATCAGTAATGCTGACACCACACAGTACTCGGAGAATTTATAGCAGAGTAGCAATCACACACTTATTACATCGAGTGTCTCAAAAGAGAACTTATTACAATAAATATGGCTTAAGGCCATCTAGTGACGATAACAGCGGAAGGCTTGGAAGATAAGTGAGTCCATCAACTCCAACGGCATCACTGAGTATAGAACCACGACCTAAAAACTCCTTAATTGTCGTCTGAAAAGTCTGCAACATTAACGTTGCAGCCCGAAAACGGGTCAGCACATGGAATATGCTGGCAAGGTAACACATAGAGAATAATGGAATGCAACAACTATTCTATATGCATATTTGGCTGGTGGAAAGCTCTATGGTTGCTGTTTTTGCGTAAAGCCAATTTTTCCCTACTTCAAAGGAATAAAATTATTTACTATCATGGTGGTTGTGAAACATTGAGAATGGTTGACAGCATTCTCAATCCCAATTAAATAAGATCATTAAAACCCATCAAAATTAATTTAGAGTAACATGTTGAGATTCACATGAAAATCCAGGTACTAGATACTCAAGATGTCCATAACCGGGGACACGGCTAACCATGATTAGATTGTTACACTCTGCAGAGGTTTGCGCACTTTTCCCCACAAGACTCGATCACCTCCGTTTGGCTTCTCGCACTACAGGGTGTTTGAGAAGACGGATGACGGAGACATAGTCTTTCAGAAGCGCTAGCACCTTACGATCGGGTAGACCGTACCACCTACATCCCCTACATCTGCTAGTCTACCACTGTAAGAGTTCGCACAACTTAGTCAACTATGCCAGAGCCCATAATGGCTTGTGGCTGCACACGGAAGTTTCCAGTATGAATAATCTCATGATCCCTTTGAACCTGGGTGGCGGTCCAATAAAACAGGCAAGTCCTGGAAACCCCAGGTGCCTCAATCCACCCAGATGTGTGTTAGGTTGCCACCTTAGATAAACCCTTAATTTTCAATCTCACATCTGTCATGGATATCACTCACCCAATCCACGTCTACTAGCATAGCATGGCATAATAAGCAAACGTAGAAGTAACTCCCAAAGGTTTGATAATAAACAGGTAATAGGTACTACCTCATCTACTTCCCATCCCACAATTTAATTAGATCCTAATCATGCAATGTGTGAGGATTGATCTAATGCAATAAAACTGGGTTGTAGAAAAGGTATGATCAAAGTGTTACTTGCCTTGCTGATGATCCGCGTAACCTAGAGATTCAACGTAACAGGCGGCGCACTCCGGGTATTCTATCGCAGACAAACACACAAGCATACAATAAGTACTCATCTAATGCACAGGTAAAACTCAAATAGAACATCTAACCAGAAAGTTCAACTTAAGAACCCTGGTTGGCAAAAAGAATCAAATCGAACGAAGCAAAAGAAATCAAACGGCGAAAGAAAACAACTCCATTCCAGTAATCTGGATCTAGGGCAAATTTTACAGTAGCAAAAACTTGTTTAAGTTGATTATTCGGAAAGAGGGTTTCGAGACGAAACTCCAGGCGCTTGAATCGCCTGATTCCGATAAACGAGCGAAAAGTTATACTAAAACGAAAATCGGATCAGAAATCGCGATCAGAAAATAACCGCGGAAAATCCGACAAAAAAGACAAACGACGAACAGAATTTTTTTAAAAAACAGCACGGAAAACGAGGCGGCGGCGAACCTCGAAAGTCGCGCGCTCCGGCGAGTCGGAGGCGGCGGGCGGCGGTGGCGGCTAAGGCGGCGGCGGATTAGGGTTAGGGTTAGGTCAGGCGGCGGCGGCTAGGCTCCCTCGGGCCGGGGCGGTCGCTATTTAAAGGCCCGGTCGGCAGTCTCCTGGCCGGGTACGGCCCGGAGTTGGTTTCCGTTTTTTTTTTATAAATCCGCGCGGAAGAAAAAAAATAAAAAGAAATACTAAACAGACTCCAAAAATCACGAAATAAATTTTGCCGGGTTCCTAAAATCAAGCCCGATAAAGTGAACATTTATCTGGGCCCAAACTACAACTTTGAAAAACACGCATTTTTCCTAAATTCAAAAAAAATACCGAAAAACTCCGAAATAAAACTTATTTGATTTTTTTATTAAATCTTCAATATTTCTATATTTTGGGAAAGTCATTTTATTCCCGCTCTCATATTTTTGTAATAGAAATAATTGATGATAAAATAAATAAAATCAAATGATCCTGTTTACATAATTTGAGAAAACTCAAATATGCAAATAACGAAATCCCCAACTCTCTCCGTGGGTCCTTGAGTTGCTTAGGATTTTCTAGGATCAAAACCAAAACAAAATAAAATATGATATGCATGATGATCTAATGTATAACATTCCAAATTGAAAATTTGGGATGTTACAGTTCCTTACCTCCCCTCGTAGTTGAGGGAAAAATCTTGGTTCTTTGATCTTTCAAGTTCTTCATAGTGATCAGCAGATATAAATCCCAAGTGACTCAAAGAATAGAGCTATGCTCCCCGGCAACGGGGCCAGAAAATGGTCTTGATAACCCACAAGTATAGGGGATCGCAACAGTTTTCGAGGGTAGAGTATTCAACCCAAATTTATTGATTCAACACAAAGGGAGCCAAAGAATATTCTCAAGTATTTGTAGCTGAGTTGTCAATTCAACCACACCTGGATAACCTAATATCTGCAGGAAATCGTTTAGTAGCAAAGTAATATGATAGTAGTGGTAACGGTAGCAAAAGTAACGGTAGCAGTTTTTGGGTTTTATAGTGATTGTAACAGTAGCAACAAAAAAGTAAATAAGCGGAGAACAATATATGAAAAGCTCGTAGGCATTGGATCGGTGATGGAGAATTATGTCGGATGCAATTCCTCATGTAAAATTTATAACCTAGGGTGACACAGAACTAGCTCCAGTTCATCAATGTAATGTAGGCATGTATTCCGAATATAGTCATACGTGCTTATGGAAAAGAACTTGCATGACATCTTTTGTCCTACCCTCCCGTGGCAGCGGGGTCCAGTATTTTTTATATATTCCAAAAATAATCTTCGTTGATTTTCGGGTCATTCCGAGAACTTTTATTTCTGCACAAAAATAACACCATGGCAATTCTGCTGAAAACAACGTTAGTCCGGGTTAGTTCCATTCAAATCACGCAAGTTAGAGTCCAAAACAAGGGCAAAAGTGTTTGGAAAAGTAGATACGACGGAGATGTATCACCTAGCAACACTACCTTTAAAGGAGTGATACCCGGCGTGGAGGCCCGTTGCACGGGCTCCTTAACACTGGAAGTAGTATTCGGCTCTCCAGACAACTTCCGAAGTGAAGAATCTTCGACATCGCCCCTTTTCGCAGTGGTTATCATGCGCTGCTCAGACGAACTGCTTTTGCCCGCTTTAATACAGTCCCGCACTATGCTTATCTGAAGCTTAAAATTCATGGACCTCGTGGCATCATCACAGTCAATGGGAATATGGAGCGCTCCCTCCATACTGAGGAGCACACTGCGGCCCTACCAGCTGAAGTACAAGGCGACCTCATTAAGCCGCACAGCTCATCGGTCGTCAAGACCCATGACACTGCTAAGCGAGTCCGATCCGCATTACAATGCGAGAGCCTGGTGGAGCCAGAGCTCAAATAGCAGTTTTTCCTCCACCGATCGCCCCATAAGGTTGCGACATACGTACCGCGCGTCCATAACTACGCACTTAAAATACCTTGGGCAGCGCCGGAGGCACACTGTGGAAAAGGTCCATAGTACGGCTTGACCCTATTTGGACGTCAAACATCTTTTTTCCTCTTTCTTTCTTTCACTGTAGGTTCATTAAGAAACCTACCTGGTCTATGGTCGAACAGGGGCTCTTTTCCAGGTCCCTCTTTCTAGCAACCATCATACTCCTCCTTTACAAGGATGCATCACCAAGGAGAAACGGCGCAGACGTGCAGTAGGGCATCATTGGGATCTTCAAACCACTACTTTTAGGCCATGTGTAAACCTTTCCATCGTGTAAATTTTTGGCATATAAAATGGCCTCGATATTCATGGCATTATCTTTAATAACATGGCTCGACGTATTAATCAAGGAATAAAGGAATTAGTTGATCACCTCTTGTGTTTGGCATTCACTTTATTTTCATTTGTATCCCCTCCCTACTTCAGATTGCCGCACGTGCTTTAATCCGGCCTTTACACCGGGGGCTATATTCGGCCATGCACATTTTAAGTCCGAACACCTATAGGGAACTCTTCGGCATCCCGAATATTGCATTATATGCATCGGCTCCGAATCATGTATTTGGTCTATAGTTGGGTTGCCCGGCTCTTGTGCTTACCACCTTACATTCCGCTCGTTCGGCTAAGGTAGTAAAGGGAGAACTACTGCGATTGTATTTCTGGTTCGTCTGGTCAAGTACCTCAGTAGAGAAAGCCGAAAACTGACTATCATGATAAGCGAGAGATAGTCGGTGATTCGGCGACTGAGTATTATACTACAAATCGTTAGCGATTCACCCCGTGTTATACGAGGGGCTGGTCTTTGTCCGGCCATGTGGGAAAGGCATCGTAGTCTGGATAGTCGCACGCGCACAAGGGGCTAGTACTTAGCTCCATAGTCAAACTCCTATGGCTAAGTGAAAGTAATAAACGACTGCCTGGTTCACCCCACGGACACCTCCTTTACGGACCAAGACATTGGATAAAGTGTGCTCATCGTTATGTCGAACACCCTTGTAGCATCTACATGGGGGCTGAAGCCGATGTCTGGCAACTTTCAGAAATAGAAGAATAAACGGCCACACAGGAGGAAAAATCGCTTGAAACAAAAGGCGCAAACATAGATATATAATAGCACGGGTGCATCACATAGTTTGTACAACCCGAACACAGTTAATCAAATATTATGTCCTTGGAACATTGATCCTCTACAATCCGGGATCCTTCCAGGACGTCATCGAAGTACCTCTTCGGCTTCCGATGATCTTTGCCTTTGGGCGGGCCTGTGGTTGCCACTTCAGTGGCCTTCATCTTTGCCCACTGCATCTTGACACGGGCGAAGGCCATCCGGGCACCCTCTATGCAGGCCGAGCGCTTCACAGCATCAATCTGAGGCCGCGCATCAACAAGCCGCTTCACCAAACTGAAGTAGCTGCTAGGAATCGGCTTGGTCGACCATAGGTGGACTATTAGGCCCTTCATGGCCAAGCCCGCCACCCTATGTAGCTCCGTCAGCTACTTCAGCTGGTCGTTCAGAGGCGTCGGGTGCTCTGGCGCGAGAAATTGCGACCAGAATAGCTTCTCGTTTGAGTTCCCTTCCTGGGCTCGAAAGAATTGTGCGGCACCGACGGCACTCTTCGAAAGATCTACAAATGCTCCTGGAGAACTCCACACTCGGGTGAGAAAAGCATACCTCTGACCTCAGAAGATACTCTGCAAAAGGAAGGCCTTACCAGCCACTATCTGCCTCGCCTGATGGATCTCTTTGCGAGCACTACGGGACTCGACCCACGCTTCTTTGGCATCTTGAAGGGCCATGGCAAACTCGAACGCTTGGGCCGAAGTCTTCTCCTCCAAAGTTTCACATTTGCCGATGACATCCATCAGCTCCTGCTGGACTTTGGCCACCCGAGCTTCATGTTAGCGGCGGGCAGCTTGCTCGGTCTTCAATTCTGCAGCCGCTTTCTCAGCGGCAGCCTTGTCTGCCTCAGCCTCTTTCTTGGCCTGGGTAAGGGCACCTTGAGGGTCTCGACCTCAGCTGCGCCAACTGTGCTCATAGTAAAACATTCTATGAGTTAACCTCTTAATACACATATCACTTCTAATATACAACTAAGTTATTAACATCATACGCATACCTTGCGTTTCATCGAATCGCTTATTAATGCGGTCGATTTCTTCATCGGCCACTTGAAGCTTCCGATTGTGTTCGAAAACTTCTGCGGCCTGGGCGGTTGCCGCTAACATAGAAGCATGTTACAATATCAGCACAGTATGTTAGTTTCCCGAATACTATGTGGATCCTCTGTCTGGTTTCTTCTATACCGGACATAGTCTTAGGGGCTACTGTCTGTATACAGGATTAATCTTCTATATGAAAGGTTTTTAGAACATTACGTCGCATACCTCAAAGCATGTCAGTAGGCTGTAGAAGGCTTGATTCAATCCATTTTTGGCGGACTGAACCTTCTCCATAATCGCACCCATCAGGGTGCGTTGCTCCTCCACCACGGAAGCACTTTGCACTGCTTCCTCTAGAGTGTTTGGTGCCTCCGGATTAGTAGAGGCTGCCGATGGAGCTAATGCTCCTCCCCCCTCTTTTGAAGGGGGCTGCTTTTCCAATCCCGGAGCCATGTTGGTCTTCAAAACGGTGTTCGGCTGGAGCCCGGATTGTTGGGGGTCCCCACCATCGGTCGTCATAGGGGTCGCCTCCCCTAGGTCTTCGGCGACCGAGGTATTAACCTCGTCCCCTCTCTCGGCGGCCTCGTTCGCCCCCTCTTGGCCAGGAGAGGTCCTTCGAGATGACACTTTGGTGTCCTCCATGGCGATAGGCAAGGGGGCTCGAGGCGGCATGTCACTCTCCGCCATCTCGGGCGGCAGAGAATTCCCCTCCGACAATGGAGTTTGCGGGAGCTCGCGGGGAGGACTGAAAAGCAAATAACAAAATAACTTATATGATGGAAGCAGGAAGACTGAAGATAAATAGTATGTTTCTGAATACTTATGATTCGGCCAGGGGCTTCACCCTAGGAGGTCTCTTGGGGGCTAGTTCGGACTCTAAATCCGAACTGTCCGAGAGGATCACCTTCCCTCTCTTGGGTGCCTCCCCCTTCTGGTCCTCGGAGGCCACCCTCTTCTTCTTCCTCCCCTTACAAGGGGAGTCGCTTTCCACCTCCTCCTCCTCTTCTTCCTCACCTCCCTCATGGGAAGAGAGGGCTTCGGTCTCTCCGGACACCGTGTTTGAAAGACCTTTGTGGCGGGGCCGCCCTTGGCCTCCTTGCCTTTCTTCTTCTTGGCCTTCTTCTCCGACGCCTAGTGGGGCGCCAGGACCAGCATCTCTGTTAGCTGGGGTTTGGTTGGGTCCTCAGGCAGCGGTGCCGGGCACTTGATCTTCTCCACCTTTGTCGTCCAACCCTGTACGGAAGGCAGGCAATATATTATATCTGAATTATTGATCGAATAGGTCTTCAGAAAAATTATGCTTACTAGCGAGGCCGGGTTCTCGATGTCGAGTCCGATGTCAATCGTCTTCATCGGCAAACTTTTCTGGGCCTTGAAGAGTTGCTTCCATATATCTTCGTGTGTGGTGCCAAAGAAGCGCTTCAAGGTCCGTGGCTCCTCCGGATTGAACTCCCACATGGGGGAGGCCCGAAGTTGGCAGGGAAGGATGCGGCGGAAGAGCATCACCTGAATCACGTTTGTGAGACCGATGTTCGAACCCAACACGTTCGAGATGTGTTTCTGCAGCATCTGCACCTCCGGATGGGACCCCCAATAAAGGCCCTTGGCAGTCCATGAGGTGAGTCTCGTGGGGGATCCGGATCTGAAGTCAGGTGTGGATGCCCAGTTGGTGTCGCGGGGTTCGATGATGTAGAGCCACTCCTACTGCCACACCTTGACTGTCTCCACAAATGCCCCTTTGGGCCAGACGGCGTTGGAAAGCTTGCTTACCATAGCCCCGCTGCAGTCCGCGTGCTGTCCGTCGACCACCTTCGGCTTCAGATTGAAGACCTTGAGCCACAGGTCGAAGTGTGGGGGGATGCGGAGAAGAGCCACACACACAACGATGAACACCGATATGTGGAGGAAGGAATTAGGGGCTAGATCATGCAAATCTAACCCGTAGTAGAACATGAGACCCCGGACAAAGGGGTAGAGGGGAAACTATAGGATCGAAAGTATGTCTAGAGGGGGGTGATTGGACTACTTGACCAAATAAAAATCTAGCCTTTTCCCAATTTTAAGTCTTGGCGGATTTTAGTAACTTATCACAAGTCAAGCAATCAACCTACACATGCAAATCTAAGAGTATAGTAGTGGAATGTAAATCACTGCATATGAAGGTAAAGGGGAGGAGTTTGGAGGGAGCAAACGCAATGTAGACATGGAGATTTTTGGCGTGGTTCCGATAGGTGGTGCTATCGTACATCCACATTGATAGAGACTTGTTGCGCGAGTCCACGAAGGGCTCCGCCCACGAAAGGTCCACAAAGAAGCAACCTTGTCTATCCCACCATGGCCATCGCCCACGAAGGACTTGCCTCACTTGGGTAGATCTTCACGAAGTAGGTGATCTCCTTGCCCTTACAAACTCATTGGTTCAACTCCACAATCTTGACGGAGGCTCCCAAATGACACCTAACCAATTCTAGGAGACACCACTCTCCAAAAGGTAATAGATGGTGTGTTGATGATGAACTCCTTGCTCTTGTGCTTCAAATGATAGTCTCCCCAACTCTCAACTCTCTCTCACAGATTTGGATTTGGTGGAAAGATGATTTGAGTGGAAAGCAACTTGGGGAAGGCTAGAGATCAAGATTCTTGTGGTTGGATTGGAATATCTTGGTCTGAACACATGAGTAGGTGGTTCTCTCTCAGAAAATGAATGGTCGAAGCATAGGCACGTTCTGATAGCTTTATCCACAAATGGAGGATGGGTGGAGGGGTATATAAAGCCTCCACACAAAATCTAACCGTCACACACAATTTACCAAACTCGGTGGGACCGAATAGTTAAACTTGGTTAGACCGATTTAGTTCAAAATGTGAACGTTAGGATTTTCGGTGGGACTGACATGTCAACTCAGTGGGACCGATTTCATTAGGGTTAGGGCATAATGTGATCTCGGTGAGACCGGTCACATGAACTTGGTGAGACCGATTTATGTAATAAGCAAACAGAGAGTTGGTCAGGCAAACTCGGTGGGACCGATCGCTCATTTCCGTGAGACCAAACGTTATGAAAAGGAAACAGAGAGTTTGCAATCCCATCTAGGTGAGACCGAGATCCCTATCGGTGAGCCCGAACTGATTAGGGTTTCTGGCTATGGCTATGTCAAATGAACTCGGTGGCGCCGGATAGATCAAATCGGTGGGGCCGAGTTTTACTTTTGGTTGGGGACAAATGTGGATATGAGAAAGTGGTTGAGGGCTTTTGGAGCATATCACTAAGCATTTTGAGCAAGCAATCCATTAAGCAACACCTCATCCCCTTTTAATAGTATTGGCTTTTCCTATGGACTCAATGTGATCTTGGATCACTAAAATGAAAATGTAGAGACTTGAGCTTGAGCCAATATGTGTCCTTAGCATTTTGATGGGTCCACATCTCTAGTCCATGCCATGCCAATCGTTGAACTTTCTGAAATGATCATCTTGAAAGAGTATTAGTTCAATGAGCTATATGTTGTTAAGAATTACCAAAACCACCCAGGGTTTAGTTGCACTTTCAATCTCCCCCTTTTTGGTAATTGATGACAACATATAGATCAAAGCTTCCACCAAAGATAATAAGAGTGAAATATATTGTCGCTTTGAGAAGTATGTGATAAGCAAGAGCTCCACCTAAATTTGTGCATTATTTAAAATTTGCTTGTGAATGCAAATGCACAATCGATTAGGATCATGGGTTACTCATCCATGTCACAAACATCTTGGTGGAGCACTCAAAATGATGGACTATGAAATATGCACTCATCACCAAGGCAAAGTGAATGATTATACATGAGAGATAAATAGTGTCATCATTCAAGCACAAGCATTTAAGTGTTATGATCAAACACATGACCATACAAGTATCTCACACACATAAACATAGAGTATCATCCAAGAAAGCACACAAACAAGTATCAAACGAGTAGCAAATAAGGCAAAAAGAAGCAAATCTCTCTCTCTTGAAGCCTGTGATCTATACACTTTGTCCCCCCTTTGGAAACAAGTTACCAAAAAGCTCGAAAATGCATAGTGTTATGCGTCTCTCTAGGCTTGACCTTCGGGAGGGGGCATTGAGATGACTCCAAGGACGAATGCATATGTGGAAGTTGTTGGAGCTGGTGGAGTGGCAACAGGAGGGGCTACCGAAGCTGTAGCTGCAGGTGCTGACGTAGTAGCTCTTGTATCTGTCATAGGCACTGCTGCAGATCTCTGTGCCCTAGGCACTGTCTGAAAGGCATCTGTGGTAGCTTTCCCTTTCCTCTCTTCGGCTTCTTCCTGGAGCTGCTCAACGGCTGTCTGCATCTCTGTCATCTTCATGTCAAGATCATAAAACTTTGTCTCAATGATCCTCTCCAGGCTCTCTTGATTCTGAGTCAGGGTGGCGAGTCCTTTCTCAATCCTTAAAGTTGCTTGAATAAGATATCCAAGTTGATCTTTCTTTGACTTGAGGAACACTTGTGAAGCCTCTTCAGCACTTGGCATCTTTGCTACCTTCTCAGCTTTTGCTTTCTCCCTCTTCTCTTGAGCCTCCACAGATGTGGGATCATCAGCATTCATGACAACTGTGTTGTCCTCAAAGTCAGGCCTCAAGGGAAGATGTTCCTTGTCCAATAAGTATGTGCTTGTGCCCATCTTGGAGTTGATGAGCATCTGGATGTGTGGAGCATACCCATATGATCTCTTTTGGTCAGAAGTTGTTCTCTTGATTGTCTCAACAATCAAACTCATTACTTTGAACTTCTAGGGCACATCAAATAACTGCAGCAAATTGATGGAGTGGCCTCTGATCATCCTGTGATCTCCTGATTTGGGCAACAAGGTGTGCCTCAATATGGTGTTAATAGTGGCCAGTCCAAACAACAAATAATACATAGAGCCCATCTTGTGAGTCTCCAAGGCTTTGTCAGGAATCTCCTTATACATGTCTGCCATGGAGTTGTGATCTTTCTTTCTCTTGGCACATTTATGTCATCCTCATGCTCTGCAGGGGCATTTATCAGCTTGGCCCACTCAGCAACTATTGATTGGTACCTTGTACCTTCAGACATCCATACAATCCTTCCATCAGGATAGAAATGAGCTATAGAGTAGAATTGCATGATGAGCTCATCATTCCACTTGGTGAGTTTCTGACCCACAAAAGTATCTACTCCACATAGCCTGAAACTTTCATGCACTCCTGGGAATTGGTCTTCATTATTGTCGATGTACTTCCAGTTTGCCCACTTCATGTCACATACTATGGGTTTCTTGTCCAACAGAATAGTCTCATAGAAGTCCCGCTGCTCCTTGGTGTGAAACCTATAGTTCACAACAGTCCTTCTCCTCATAGCATATGGATCTGATTGTCTCCACAATCTGAATCCTGCATCCTTTCTGGTTTTCATGTTCTCAGCCACTGGATGGTTGTCATCATGGTCAGGGATCTTGGGCTTGAGCTTCCTGAGCACTTGGGCTTCATCATCTTCTTCTTCAACTTCAGACACTGGGGCCTTGTTCTTCTCAACAGCTGGGATATTTCTTGTGCTCCTCTTTGGTGCAGTCTTGGGGGCTGGAGCGGAAGCTTTGGGGGCAGTCTTGGGCTTTGAAGGAGCAGCCCTAGACTTGATGGCATCCCGCATCAGCTTTTGAGCTTTAGGTGTTGGTGTAGCATCATCTTCTTCTTCCTCCTCCTCATCAGACTGAATCATCATAGAGGGCTTGCCTATGACTCTGGCCATAGTTTTCTTGGCCCTATCCTTCCTCTTCTTGCCCTCACCAGCAGCCTCTTCAATAATACATTTGGAAGTTCCAAGAGTGGAGGCTCTCGCCTTTGACATGGGCACTCTCTTTGCAGGAGCCTTCTTGTTCAAACCAGGCTTTGTAGATGCAGTTGTGCCAAATTCTTTCTTGACAACTAAGGGAGTCCTGGATTAAGGGGTCCTCGGGCGTCCGGGCTATGTGACGTGGGCCAGACCAGTGGGCCATGAAGATACAAGACATAAGACTTCTTCCCGTGTCTGGATAGGATTCTCTTTTGCGTGGAAGGCAAGCTTGGCGTTTGGATATGAAGATTCCTTCCTCTGCAACCTGACTCTGTATAACCCTAGGTCCCTTCGATGTCTATATAAACCGGAGGGTTTAGTCCGTAGAGGCAATCATAATCATACAGGCTAGACGTCTAGGGTTTAGCCATTACGATCTCGAGGTAGATCAACTCTTGTAAACCCCATATTCATCCAAGATAATCAAGAAGGAAGTAGGGTATTACCTCCATCAAGAGGGCCCGAACCTGGGTAAACATTGTGTCCCTGTCTCCTGTTACCTTCGATCCTCAGACGCATAGTTCGGGACCCCCTACCCGAGATCTGCCGGTTTTGACACCGACATTGGTGCTTTCATTGTGAGTTTCGCTGTGTCGTCGTCAAAAGGATCGATGGCTCCATCAGTCATCTACAACAATGCAGCCCTGAGGGAGGTCTTTCTCCCCAGCCAGATCTTTGTGTTCGGCGGCTTCGCACTGCGGGCCAACTCACTTGGCCATCTAGAACAGATCGACAGCTATGCCCCAGGTCACCAGATTAGTTTTGGAAATCTGGATTATGTCGCTGATATCCGAGGAGACTTGATCTTCCAAGGGTTCACGACCCCAACCTCCGCTCTGGCCTTAACTCCGAAGAGCGTCACTAGGTACGAAGACGGGATTCCCGAGCCCGCCGGACTCTCTGCGACTATTAAGCCTAGTATGGGAGAGCCGGAGGAAACAGCGTCACTGGCAATCATCATGAAGCCGGACTCTTCTCTGAACAATGGCTCCGAACCCTCGGAGTCATCATCGTGTGAGCTCGGACAAGGAGTTTACTTCCCGCCGCACTCCACAAACTCTCTTCTCCCTGGCCGAACCTTGCCTTTAAACGAGGCTCTTGACTTAATGCGATCCCTCATCATTACAGAGGGGCAACGTCCAAACTACGCCCAGCCCAGACTAGGGGCTAAGAGCGGGGAATTTTGCATCCCACCCACCACCCACTTCATAGCCACTGTCGAGGACTTAACCAACATGCTCGATTATGGCTCCGAAGACATCGACGGTATGGACGACGATGCCGTAGAAGAGCATGCCCAAAACCCACCGTTTACCGGATGCTGGACGGCCACCTCTTCGTATGACGTGTACATGGTGGATACACCCAAAGAGGGTAACGGTGATAACGAGAAAAATCCAGTTGAGGATACACCTCCTGAGACTCAACCAAAGCACCAACGTCAGCGGCGCCGCTCTAAATCATGCCGTGGAAAAGACAGCAATACTGGCACTGGAGACAACAATACTCCGGACGACGCCGAAGACCAAGAAGACCCCGTCGAGCCAACTTCCGAACAGGACGATCAGGAAGATGGCCAAATTAGCCCTGATGAACAGGTTGTAAACAAAGACTTGGAGGATAGTAGTTATCTTCCACTCTCTGAGGATGAGGTGAGCCTCGGCGATGAAGACTTTATCGTACCTGAGGAACCCATTGAACAGGAGTGTTTCAAGCACCGGCTAATAGCCACTGCAAGGATCCTGAAAAAGAAGCAGTAGCAGCTTTGAGCTGACCAAGATCTGCTCAACGACAGGTGGACTAATGTCCTGGCAGCCGAGGAATACGGCCTCGGGCACCCAACCAAGAGTTACCCGAAGCGCAAGCTGCTACCCCAATTCGACAACGAGGCGCTGGAGCCCATACCATCAGCACGTAACGTGGACGACCGGCCACCATGTGGCCGTGACAAAATAGCAACTCAAGCCGAACACCAGCCCGTACTACCTCGCTGGAAAAGTAGAGACATAACAGCTCGGGGGTATACGTACGACCTACGGCAGGACTTGGAAAATAGAGCAGGTCATACCAGATCGATCTATGGATCGCGGGGGCGTGCCCCGACGCGCGAGGACGACTATCTAGCTGGGCGCGACAAGCATAACCACCTCCGGGCCGAAAACCGCAGACGGACTCCATCCGAGCTGCGTCGTGACTTGGCCCGATATAGAGGCGCCGCACACCCCCTCTGCTTCACTGGCAAAGTAATGGAGCATGAATTCCCAGATGGTTTTAAACCCGTGAATATCGAATCATATGATGGAACAACAGATCCCGCAGTATGGATTGAGGACTTTCTTCTCCATATTCATATAGCTAGCGGCGATGATCTTCATGCCATCAAATACCTCCCACTAAAGCTCAAATGACCAGCTCGGCACTGGTTAAACAGCCTGCCAGAAAACTCCATTGGTAGCTGGGAGGACTTGGAAGACGCCTTCCACGATAACTTCCAGGGTACATACGTCTGACCTCCGGATGCCGATGACCTAAGTCACATAGTTCAACAGCCCGGAGAGTCGGCCAGGAAATTCTGGGCTAGGTTCCTAACCAAAAAGAACCAGATCGTCGACTGCCCGGATGCCGAAGCCCTAGCGGCCTTTAAGCATAGCATTCGTGACGAATGGCTCGCCCGACACCTTGTCCAAGAAAAGCCAAAGTCCATGGCAGCCCTCATGGCACTTATGACCCGCTTTTGCACGGGCGAAGATAGTTGGCTAGCCCGTAGCAGCAACAATGCAAGCGAACCTGGCCCCTCTGAAGCCAGAAATAGCAACGGCAAGCCCCAACGCAATAGGAACAAGCGTCGAAACAACAGTGACAATACCGATGACACGGCGGTCAATGCCGGATTCAGTGGCTCCAAGTCCGGTCAGCGGAAGAAGCCATTTAAAAGAAGTAATCCGGGCTCATCTAGCTTGGACCGAATACCTGATCAACCATGTCAGATCCACGGCACCCCCAATAAACCCACTAATCATACCAACAGAAGTTGTTAGGTCTTTAAACAGGCCGGTAAGTTAAATACCGAGAATAAGGAGAAGGGGTCGCCAAGTCAGGACGAAGACGAGGAGCCCCGTCCACCGAACATAGGGGGACAAAATAAATCCCCCCCGTCAAAACGGTGAACATGATATATGTTACTCATATCCCCAAGAGGGAGCGCAAATGCGCGCTCGGGGACGTTTATGCGATAGAGCCAGTCGCCCCAAAATTCGATCCATGGTCATCTTGCCCGATCACTTTTGATCATAGGGACCATCCGACCAGTATTCGTCACGGCGCCTCAGCCGCACTGGTCCTCGACCCAATCATTGATGGATTCCACCTCACGCAAGTCCTCGTGGAGGGTGGCAGCAGCCTTAACCTGCTCTATCAGGACACGGTCCACAAGATGGGCATCGATCCATTAAGGATCAAGCCCACAAAAACTACCTTTAAAGGAGTAATACCAGGTGTAGAGGCCCGTTGCATGGGCTCAATCACATTGGAAGTCTTCCTTGGATCGCCGGACAACTTCCAAAGCGAAGACTTGATCTTCGACATCATCCCCTTCCGCAATGGCTATCACGCACTGCTCGGACGAGATGCATTTGCTCGCTTCAATGCGGTGCCACACTATGCCTATCTCAAACTCGAGATGCCCGCACCACGCGGTGTCATAACAGTCAACGGAAACATGGAACGCTCCCTTCGCACCGAGGAGCACACCGCGGCCGTGGCAGCGGAAGTACAGGGCGGCCTTATCAAGCAGAACATCAATTCAGCGACCAAGCTCCCGGACACTATTAAACGAGTCCGGATTACTCTGTAACATGACAGTCCTGCTCGTTAGGAGTTCGACTAGCAATTCGGCCTCCGTCTCAGTCCCGGCTGAATTGCAGTGTACATACCCCGCGTACATAACTACGCACTAAAAATACCATGGGCAAAGACGAAGGCATAACTCGATCACGGTCCACAATACAGCTCGACCTTATAGGGGCACTCATACTTTCCCTTTTCTTTCTATCCCTTTCAGGTTTCTTTTCCATAGGCCCCTCATGACGGCCTGATCATCGATCCTTTCGAAGGATAAACATACCAAGGAGGCAAGCAGCATAGACGTGTGGCAGGATATCTAGATGATCTTCTTGACGGTCACTTTGCCTGTTTTCAGGACCCGCACGCGGCTTCCACTTGGTCTTGGCATGTTAAATAGCCATGTCACTTATCGCATTATTTGTACAAATACGCTTTAACATATCAATCAGATTATAATGGAAACAGTTTGCAGCCCAACATATGTGGCACTGGCTTACTCCTTCATTATATTTCACTATTTTTACCGATTGCACCCGTACACTTTGGTACGACTTAACTCGCCAGGGGCTCCATTGCGCTCCATAAGTTTGCAACAAGTTCGAACACTTTTTACAGTATAATTCGGCACCCTAAATTTAGCATTATATGCATCGGCTCCGAATCATGTCTTTGGTCAATAGTTGGGTTGCCCGGCTCCTGTGCTTGCTACCTTACGTTCGGTCTTATCAGCTAGGGTAGTAAAGGGAGAACTACTGCAATTGTGTTTCTAGTTTATCCGGATAAACACCTCCGTAGAGAAAGCCGAAAACTGACTGTCATGATGCGGCGAGAGCTGGTCAGCTATTCGGTGGCTAAACATAAATCTCTTGCGATTGTTTCCGCATCAAGCGATGAATCGGCCTCCACCCGATCAGGTGTCTACAACACCCTAGTCCGGATAAACAAATACTAACTAGGGGTTGCACCTACACTCCTATTGGCAAACTCCTATGGCTAAGTGAGGGTGATAAAGCCACATAGTCTGATTGCCTGGTTCGCTGCACGAAACACCTCCTTCAAGAACCAAACTCTTGGGTCAAGTGTGTTTAGGTTCCAACCAGAACACCCCCGTACTACCTACATGGGGGCTGAAGCCGACACTGGCCAACTCTCATATTTAATAAAACGGCCACACAGGAGGAAATATTTTCAAACAAAAATAATATATTACATATAGGCGTTGTTCCATAATACATGACCGGATAACACGAATACATTCACTCAAAGATAATATCCTTCGCACACTGGCCCTCTACAATGTGGGATCCTTCTAGGACATCATCAAAATACCGCTCGGGCATGCGGTGCTCTTTGCCCACAGGCGGTCCCTCGGTCGCAAGCTTGATGGCGTCCATCTTCGCCCACTGTACCTTGACACGGGCGAAGGCCATCCGCGGACCTTCAATACAGACTGACCGCTTTATGGCATCAAGCCGAGGGCAGGCATCGACCAGCCGCTTCACTAACCCGAAGTGGCTGCTGGGCATGGCTTCGGCAGGCCATAGACGTATTATCAAATCCTTCATGGCCAATCCAGCCACTCTATGCAGTTCGGTCAGCTATTTCAGCTGATCGCTAAGGGGCACCGGATGCTCTGGCGCAAGGTATTGCGACCAGAACAACTTCTCCGTTGAGCTCCCCTCTTCAGCTCGAAAGAACTTCGTAGCATCAGCAACACAATGAGGCAGATCCACAAATGCTCCTGGAGAACTCCAAATCCGGGTCAGTAAGAGGTACCTTTTCTTCACAAATTTGATCTGCATAATAAAGGCCTTACCCACTGCAATCTGGTTGGCCTCCTGGATTTCCCGGAGGGCGCCCTAGGCTTCAACCCGGGCCTGTTGTGCGCTTTGGCAGGCCTTAGCAAGTTCGGACTCTTGGTCCGCAATCTTGCGCTCCAAGGACTCGCATTTCTTTATGGCGTCCTTGAGCTCCTGCTGAACCTCCCCGACCCTTGGCTCGTGTTTTTTGCGGGCGGCTTGTTCCTTCTCCGCTTTCTTCTAGGCCTCGGCCAGCGTGCTCTTGAGGTACTCCACCTCGGCCGCAGCTCCTATGAAACATCATAATAACATAATCAACACAAACAATTCATATCATTTTAGATCTGAATAGGCCATTGCATACCTTGCTTGTCCTCTAGTTGTTTTTTGACACGGTCGAGCTCTTCATCGGCCTGCTCCAGACTATTTCAGTTTGGAGACTTCAGCAGAATGGGAAGTCGCATCCAGCATCAACGCTTGCTTATTCACATAGACATATATGATTAGTCTCCTGCCAAAATTATTCTATCCTCTGTCCGGCCTTTCTTTTTGAACATCGGACAGAGTCTCAGGGGCTACTGTCTGTACTACGACATTCTTTTTGCATAATTACGTCACATACCTCAAAGCCTGTTAGAAGGCTGGCGCAGGCTTCGATCAGTCCGCTCTTAGCAGGCTGAACCCTCTCAACCACCGTACCCATAAGGATACGGTGTTCTTCTACAACAGAAGCACCTTGAAGCGCTTCTAGTAGAGTATTCGGTGCCTATGGATGGACAGAGGTCACCGCAGAATAGCTGCACCTCCTTCTTTCGAAGGAGGCTGCTTACCTGACTCCGGAGCCGTACGGGCCTCCGGAATAGTATTCGGCTGGGGGCCGAATTGGGTATGGCCCCCATCGCCAGTTTCCGGGGGGTCTGCTCCCCCATGTGTCCGGCGGCCAAGGTATGACCCTCTGGCACCACCTTGACGGCCTCCTGTTCCTCTCGCTGGCCTAGGAGGGTCCTTCAGGACAACACTTCGGCATCGTCCGTAGTCTAGTGGGAGGAGGCCGGCGGAGGCAACCCGTTGTCCATCACATTTGGATCCAGCGAATTCCCCGAAGATGAGGATCGCTGGAGGTGGACGAGAGCCGTACTACAGCACATGATTCAACATGTTAAAGCCACGAAGTAAAGGAGCTAGATATATATGTGTGTAAGTGTCTTTGAGTACTTACGATCCGGCCAGGGGCTTCTCCCTGGGATGCCACTCAGGGCTGCTATCGGTGTCCGATTCGAAATTGTCTGCAAGGGAGACCCTCCCTTTCTTAGACGCCTCTGCCTCTGCCTCCAGATCCATGGAGGTCGCTGAGGGAGTCCTGGACTAAGGGGTCCTCAGGCGTCCGACCTGTTAGCCATGGGCCAGATTGATGGGCTGTGAAGATACGAAGACCGAAGACTACACCCATGTCCGGATGGGACTCTCCTTGGCGTGGAAGGCAAGCTTGGCGACTAAATATGTAGATTCCTTTATTTGTAAACCAACTTTGTGTAACCCTAGATCCTCCCGGTGTCTATATAAACCAGAGGACTTAGTCTGGAGGAAGAGAGACATTATCATAGCCATACAAGCTAGACCTCTAGGGTTTAGCCATTACGATCTCGTGGTAGATCAACTCTTGTAATAGTCATATTCATCAAGATCAATCAAGCAGGATGTAGGGTATTACCTCCACAGAGAGGGCCCGAACCTGGGTAAAACATTGTGTCCCCTGTCTCCTGTTACCATCGACCTTAGACGCACAGTTCGGGAACCCCTACCCGAGATCCGCCGGTTTTGACACCGACATTGGTGCTTTTATTGAGAGTTCCACTGTGCCGTCATCCAGAGGTTCGATGGCTCCTTCAACCATCTACAACGATGCTGCCCAAGTGGGAGTTTTCCTCCCCGGACAGATCTTCGTGTTCGGCGGCTTCGCTCCATGGGCCAATTCGCTTGTCCATCTGGAGCAGATTGAAAGCTAGGCCCCTGGCCATCAGGTCAGATCTGGGAGCTTGAACTACGTTGCAGACATCCATGGAGACTTGATCTTCGCCGGACTTGAGACCGCAGCTGCCACTCCAAGTCACCCTGAGGGACATGACCTAAATCTGTCATCGGAATGCATCCAGGAGACAGCTCCCATAACCGCTCTAGCCTTAGATCCAGAGCAGACTGCGCCATCCGAGGACAGGAGGATTGACCCCACCACGGAGGCCACATATTCCACGGTGTTGGAGCCGCACATAGACTTGATCTCACACGATGCCCATGCCACCGGAACTCCGGACTCGTTTTCGGCTGCAAGTTCCGAACTATGTGAGCCCGCGGACGCCGAACTTGATCGTTTATCGATCTTCGAATCTAGCTCCGCGGACATCTTCCAGCACTCGCCTTTGGGCGACATGCATGCTAAACTCATTAAAGAACATGTCCTTGGTGGAGGACTCACAACCGAACTATATCCGGTCCGAACTAGGGGCTGACGAATTTTGCTCCCCACCCGCCACCCACTTCATAGCCACGGTCGAGGATTTAACCGACACACTTAATTACGACTCCGAGGACATCGACGGTATGGACGATAATGCCGGAGAAGAAGAGGCCCAGAACCTGCCGTTCACCGGACGCTGGACGGCCACTTCCTCGTACGATGTATACATGGTGGATGCACCAAAGGAGAACAACGGCGATGACAAGGAAGATCCAGCTAAGGATAAACCTTTTGAAATACAATCCAAGCGCCGGCGTCAGCGGCGCCGCTGTAAGTCACGCCGCAGTAAAGACAGAAACATCGGCACGGGAGAAGATAACACTCCAGAAGGTGCCGAAGACAACGAAGACCCCGTTGAAACAGCTAATGAAAAAGATGAACGGGAAGATGGGCAGGTTAGCCTTGGTAAACAGGCCACGCACAAAGACTTAGAGGACGGAAGTTATCTTCCGCTCTCCGAGGATGAGGTGAACCTCGGCATCGACGATTTGATCGTGCATGAGGAACCTCTTGAGCAGGAGCGCTTCAAGTGCCAGCTCATAGCCACTGCAAGGAGCCTCAAAAACAAGAAGCAGCAGCTTCAAGCTGATCAAGATCTGCTCAATGATAAATGGACCGATGTCCTAGCACCCGAAGAATACGGCCTCAAGCGCCCAACCAAAAGTTACCCAAAGCGCAAATTGCTACCTCAGTTTGATGAGGAGGCACCGGAATACATACCACCATCGTATGATACGGCTGACCGACCACCACGTGGTCGGGACAAAACGGCAACTCACGCCGAACACTAGCCCGCCCCGCCTCATTGCACAGGTAGGGGTAAATTAGCCCACGGCCATACATATGATCTCCAGCAAAACCTGAACAATAAAGCAGGACATACCAGATCAATCTACGGATCTCGAGGGCGTACCTCGACACGCGATGACGGCCACCTATTCAGACGTGACAAACTTAGTCATGCGCGGGCTGAAAACCGCAGACGGACTCCATCAAAGCTACGTCGCGATACGGCCGGATATAGAGGCGCCGCACACCCTCATTGCTTCACTGATGAGGTCATGGATCATGAATTCCCAGAAGGGTTCAAACCCGTGAATATAGAATCATACGATGGAACCACGGATCCCGCGCTGTGGATCAAAGACTTCATTCTCCACATTCATATGGCCCGCGGAGATGACCTCCACGCCATCAAATACCTCCCTTTAAAGCTCAAGGGGCCAGCTCGGCACTGGTTAAATAGCCTGCCTGAAAATTCTATCGGCAGCTGGGAGGACTTGGAAGAAGCCTTCCTCGACAACTTCCAAGGTACGTATGTCCGGCCACCAGACGCCGATGACTTAAGCCACATAGTTCAACAACCTGGAGAGTTCGCCAGGAAATTCTGGACTAGGTTCTTAACTAAAAAGAACCAGATCATCGATTGTCCGGATGCCGAAGCCCTAGCAGCCTTCAAACACAGCATCCGCGACGAATGGCTCGCTCGCCACCTCAACCAAGAAAAGCCAAAATCCATGGAGGCCCTCACGGCACTCATGACCCGCTTTTGTGCGGGCGAGGACAGTTGGTTGGCCCGTAGCAAAAACAATGCAAGCGATGCTGGCACCCCTGAAGTTAAAAATAACAAAGACAAGTCTCGACGCAACAGATACAAGCGTTGAAACAAAAGTGATAACACCGAGGATACATCGGTCAATACCGGATTCAGTGGCTCTAAGTCCGGTCGGCGGAAGAAGCCGTTCCGAAAGAACAATTCGGGCCCATCCAGCTTGGACCGCATACTTGATCGTCCGTGCCAGATTCATGGCACCCCGGATAAACCACCCAATCATACAAATAGAGATTGCTGGGTTTTTAAACAGGCCGGCAAATTAAACGCCGAGAACAGGGAAAAGGGATCGCAAAGCGAGGACGATGATGAAGAGCCCCGGCAACCGAACACAAGGGGACAAAAGAAGTTTCCCCCTCAGGTCAAAACGGTGAACATGATATACGCTACCCGTATCCCCAAGCGGGAGTGCAAGCGCGTGCTCAGGGACGTCTACGCGATAGAGCCAGTCGCCCCAAAATTTAATCCATGGTCGTCATGCCCGATCACTTTTGATTGCCGGGATCATCCGACCAGTATCCGTCACGATGGTTCAGCCACGCTGGTCCTAGACCCAATAATTGATGGGTTCCACCTGACTCGCGTCCTTATGGACGGAGGCAGCAGCATCAATCTGCTCTATCATGATACAGCGCGAAAATGAGCATTAACCCATCACGGATCAAGCCCACTAGGACTACCTTCAAAGGAGTCATACCAGGTGTAGAAGCCCATTGTACGGGCTCAATCACACTAGAGGTTGTCTTCGGATCTCCGGACAACTTCCGAAGTGAGGAGTTAATCTTCAACATCGTCCCATTCCGCAGCGGCTATCACGCACTGCTCGGACGAACTACATTTGCTCGACTCAACGCAGTACCACACTATGCTTACCTCAAGCTCAAAATTCCCGGTCCGCGCGGCGTCATAACGGTCAATGGAAATACGGAACGCTCCCTCCATACAGAAGAGCACATAGCTGCCTTAGCAGCAGAAGTACAGAGTGGCCTTCTCAAGCAGAACCTTAATTCGGCTGCCGAGCCCACGAACATCGTTAAGAGGGTCCGAACTACTCTGCAGCAGGAGAGCTCGGCTTGTCAGGAGCTCGACTAGCAATCCGGCCTCCGTCTCAGTCCCGATAAGGTGGCGGCATTCGTGCCACGCGTACATAACTACGCACTCAAAATCCCATGGGCATCGACGGAGGCATAGCTAGCTTGTGGTCCATAGTACAGCTCAACCGACATCGGATACACACATACTTTCACTTTTACTTGTTTCCTTTGCAGGTCTCAATCCCACAGGCCCCATCTAGTGGACTGGTCATCGGCCCTCTTGAAGGATAAACACACCAAGACGGCGAGAAACACAGACATAGGGACTTTTTAGGTGATTCCGTTAACGATAACTCTACCTGTTTTTTAGGACCCACATGCAGCTCTCCCTTGGTTTCGGCATGTCAAATTGCCTGTGTCTTATCTCACTACCTGTATCAATGCGCCTTGATGTACTAATTAAATTACAATGAGAACAGTATGCGGCTGGAGCTTTAGGACCCCGGCTTTTTACCTTCGTACCTTTTATGTTTTCTTCTTCTTTTTCAGCTCCCCTATGGATAATCCTATCAGGTAGCACCCGTACACTTTGGTATGTTTGATGTTTGCCAGGGGCTTCATAGCACCCTACATTACGGCAACAAAAGTCCAAACACTTTTTATAAGTATAGTTCGGCACCCCGAATTTAGCATTATATGCATTGGCTCTGAATCATGTCTTTGGTCAATAGTTGGGCTGCCCGGCTCCTGTGCTTGCTACCTTATGTTCCGCTATATCGGCTAAGGTAGTAAAGGGAGAAATACTGTGACTGTGCCTCGGTTTATCCAAAGGAGCACCTCAATAGAGAAAGCCAAAAACTAACTGTCATGATGCGGCAAGAGCCGGTCAGCTGTTCGAAGGTTACAAATCGTTGGAGATTTCTTCCGCATTACGCGAAGGATTGGTACTTCCCGATCAGACGCCCATAGCACTCTAGTTTGGATACTAGGGGTTGTGCCCATGTTTTTATTGTCGAACTCCTATGGCTAAGTGAGGGCGTTACAGCCGCATAGTCTGTTGCCTGGTTCGTTGCGCTAAACAACTCCTTCAAGGACCATCTAATTGGATCAAGATTGTTTAGATTCCATCCCGAACACCTCGTACTACCTACGTGGGGGCAGAAGCCGACGATTGGTTAACCCTCAGATTTCATACAACACGGCCGCACAGGAAGTAAAAATTTAAAAACATAACAAGCATTATATTGCACAATCACTTTGTTTTATCATACAAGGTAGAGGGAGCCCGAATAAATACATTCAAAGATAGTGTCTTTCGCACAATGATCCGCAACAATGCAGGACCCCTCCAAGACATCACCTAAGTATCGCTCGGGTGTGCGGTGCTCCTTGCCCTCCGGTGGCCCCCCGGTCGCTAATTTGATAGCGTCAAGCTTTGCCCACTAGACCTTGCAATTGGAGAAGGCCAGACGTGCGCCCTTGATGCAGACGGACCGCTTGACGACGTCCAGCCGGGGATAGGCATCCACTAGTCGCATCACGAGGCCGAAGTAACTGTCGGGTATAGCTTCGGCTGGCCACAACCGGATTATTACATCCTTCATGGCCAGTTCGGCCGACCTATGCAGCTCGACCAGTTGTTTTAGCTGATCGACACCGGATGTTCTGGCGCAAGATATTGCGACCAGAACAGCTTCTCCGTGGAGCTCTCTTCTTCGCCTCGGAAGAATTCTGCGGCGTCAGCCACACTGCATGGCAGATCAGTAAAAGCCCTTGGAGAACTCCGAATCCGGGTTAGTAAACGATATTTCATCTTCACATTCTTGCTTTGCATATTGAATGCCTTACCGGCCACGATCTTCCTGGCCTCCTGGATCTCCTGGAGGGCGCCCTGGGCCTCACTTCGGGCTGCCTCCACACTTTGTCGAGCCTTGGCGAGTTCAGTCTCTTGAACCGACGCATCGCGCTCCAAGGCCTCGCACTTCTTCACCGCGTCCTCGAGCTCCTGTTGGACCTCGTTGACCTGGGCCTTGAGCTTCTTCCGAGCGGTTTGCTCCTTGACAGCCTTCCCTTCGGCTTCAACCAGGGCTTGTTTCAGGGCTCGACCTCGGCCGTCGCCTCTATACACATCATGGCATTTCAGTCATTGTTTATCATTTTCCTTTTTTCGAATACATAACAGGTTATTACTTACCTTGTTTTTCCTGGAGCTGCCTCTTCACCTGGCCTAGCTCTTCCTCAGCCTTTGCCAGTTTCTGCTTCAGTCCGGAGACTTCAACAGTATGCGAGGCTGCAGCCGACAGCGACGCCTGTGTTTACATTTCAGAAAATTTTAGTTAGTTTCCTGCAATAGGAGATTGATCCTCTGTCTAGCTTTTTCTTTCCGAACACCGGACAGTGTCTCAGGGGCTACTGTCTACATTGGGAATTTCTCTTTTCTGTGTCGCTTACCTCAAAACCTGTCAGCAGGCTGCTGCAGGCTTCGGTTAGTCCGCTCTTGGCGGACTGAACCCTTTCAATTACCATGCCCATAAGGACACGGTGCTCATCCACAATGGAAGCGCCTCGCAGCGCCTCCAGCAGATTATCCGGTGCCCCTGGTTGGACAGGGGTGACCGGCGGAATATGCATCCCCTTCTTTCGAAGGAGGTTGCATGTCAGATTCCGGAGCCATATCGGTCTCTGGAATTGAGTCCGGTTGAGGGCCGAACTGAATACGGCCCTCCCCACTAATCTACATGGGGATTGATTCCCCTTGGTGTCCGGCGACGGGGGATTCGCCTTCTGGCGCCTCCTGAGCCTCTCCCCCGCCTAGAACAGTCCTTCAGGACAGCACCTCCGCATCGTCCTTGGCCTGGGGGGAGTGAGCGCTTGCGGTGAATCGCTAGCCATCGCCTTGGAATCTAGCGAGCCTCCTGACGAGGATCACGGGGAGCTGTTGTGGGCCGGACTATAATAACATAACCAATCATATCAATACAATGAGGAGGAGAAACTTTATGGGCGGATGTAAGTCTTAGCACTTACGATGTGGCCCGCGGCTTAGCGTCGGGGCGTTGCTCCGGACTGCTTTCAACGTCCCATGTGGAGTTGCCCATGAGTGGGCCTTTCCCCTTCTTGGGCGCCTCCGCCTCCAGAATGGTGGAGGCTGCCCTCTTCTTCTTCCCCTCATCAGGGGGAGGGTTGTTTTCCTCCTTCTCCTCATCGTTGTCGTCTTTGGCGGTGGAGGAAGGAGTCTTGTCTTCAGACGTTGCGTCCGAAGCACCCTTGTGGCAGGGGCCACTCCGGACCCCCTTGGCCTTCCCTGTGGCCTTCTTCTCCGACGCCTTGTAGGGCGCCGGTACCAGCATCTTTGCTAAACGCGGGATGACTGGTTCTTCAGGCACCAGGGCCGGACATTGGATCCGCTTCGCCCTCTCCATCCAGTCCTAAAGAATCGATGACGATAAAATCTTAGACATCATCCTTGAAACAAGCAAGTAAGGGATGCAGTAAGAATGATATACCTCATTGGCGAGGTGGTTGATGTCATGCCCGCGGTCCGAACCTATGGCCGGCGGTGTTTCGTTGCCCTTAAAAAGCAACCTCTAGGCATCTTCGTGAGTGGTTTCGAAGAGCCTCTTCAGGATATGGTGCTTCTTCGAATTGAACTCCCATAAAGGGTGGCTTCGGCTTTGGCATGGAAGAATCCGGTGAACTAGCATCACCTGGATTATATCGACGAGTTTGATATCTCTATACACCATGCTTTGAATACGCGTTTGCAGCATTGTCAGCTCGTCTGGCGAACACTAGTTCGGGCCTTTCTCGACCCAGGAGGTGAGTCGCATGGGAGCGCCAGAGTTGAATTCGGCAGTTGCGGCCGAGGTGGTGTCGCGGGGTTCTGTGATATAGAACCAATGTTTCTGCCATTCTTTTATAGTCTCCATGAAAGTGCCTTTCGGCCAGGAGACATTGGTCAGCTTGCTCACCATGGCGCCTCCGCACTCCGCGTGCTGGCCATCCACCACCTTCGGCTTCACATTGAAGACCTTGAGCCACAGCCCGAAGTGGGGCTAGATGCGGAGGAAGGCTTCACACATGACGATGAACGTCGAGATGTTGATGAGGGAGTTCAGGGATAGATCATGGAAGTCTATCCTGTAGTAGAACATCAGACCGCGGACGAATGGGTGGAGTGGAAACCCTAACCCGCGGAGGAAATGAGGGATGAATACTACCCTCTCGTTGGGATTCGGAGTGGAAACGATTTGTCCCTGGGCCGGAAGGCGGTGGGCGATTCCCTTCGCCAGGTACCCGGCCACCCGAAGCTCGGCGATGTCCTCCTCCTGGACGGAGGAGGCCATCCACTTGCCTTGACCTCCGGATCCGTACATGGTTGAGTGCTTGCTCGAGACGGAGAAGATGAGAACTTGGGCGCTGGAGCTCAAGAATGGAAGGGCAGAGGAAGAGAGAAGGCGTGGGTGAAGAGAAGGGATTCTTATCTCCTTATAAAGGCAGTAAAAATTGGACGCCTCCCCACTCGCCTTAAAATTCGCCTACTCCCGAGGGCTGTATAAACGGCACGGTTGGGTTACCCACGCCCGTATTGATGAGAATCCCATAATAAGGGGACTCGATCTCTGCTTTGACAAGACGTGCCAATGGCAACCGCGTCTCGAAACGTGGAGCGGCAGACGAAAAACGGTTCGAAATTATGACTGGACAGATGTGATGTCATGTTACAGAAAGTTTTCAGCAGATTGGACTCGTGTAAAATTATATTCTCTCTGCGGTTGTGTGTGGTGTGTGTTACAGGTCCGGACACGTCGATACGTCCGAAGACTATTGTGGAGTTCGGAAGGAGGAACCTGCCTTGCAATGCCGAAGATAGGCCTACGCGTCGGATACCTTGTCATTGAAGCCAGGTTCAGGGGCTACTGAGGGAGTCCTGGACTAAGGGGTCCTCGGGCGTCCGACCTGTTAGCCATGGGCCGGACTGATGGGTTGTGAAGATACGAAGACTGAAGACTACACCCATGTCCGGATGGGACTCTCCTTGGCATGGAAGGCAAGCTTGGCGACTAAAGATGTAGATTCCTTTCTCTGTAAACCGACTTTGTGTAACCCTAGATCCTCCCGGTGTCTATATAAACCGGAGGACTTAGTCCGGAGGAAGAGAGACATTATCATAGCCATACAAGCTAGACCTCTAGGGTTTAGCCATTACGATCTCGTGGTAGATCAACTCTTGTAATACTCATATTCATCAAGATCAATCAAGCAGGATGTAGGGTATTACCTCCATAGAGAGGGCCCAAACCTGGGTAAAACATTGTGTCCCCTGTCTCCTGTTACCATCGACCTTAGACGCACAGTTCGGGACCCCCTACCCGAGATCCACCGGTTTTGACACCGACAGCCGCCCTTTTCTTCCTTCCCCCCTCGGGGGGAGAATTGCTTTCCTCCTCCTCGTCGTCGTTCTCAGCGGGGGAGGAGTGGGTTTCGGCGTCTTCGGATGCTGCGTCTGAAGTGACTTTACGGCGGAGGCCGCTTCTTGTCTCCTGGCCCTTCTTCTTGGCCTTTTTCTCCGGCGCCTTGTACGGCGCCGGAACCAGGATCTTCGTCAGAAGTGGGATAGCTGGGTTTTCAGGCAGCGGAGCCGGACACTAGATCCGCTCCACCCTCTTTATCCAGCCCTGAAAAGACAAATGGAGAAGCTTAGACATCTTCCTTGAATGCACAGGAAGAGATACACCTTGAAGTATTAAGAACTTACCGGACTGGCTAGATGAGTCAGGTTGTATCCGCGGTCCTCAGTTGTCTTCGGCTGCGACTGATTGGCCTTGAAAAGCACCTTCCAGATACCTTCATGCGTGGAGCCGAAGAACTACTGCAAGGTCTGGTGCTTGGCCAGATCGAACTCCCACAAATGGCAGGTCCGTCTTTGGCAAGGAAGGATCCGGCGAAAAAGCATCACCTGGATCACATTGACGAGCTTGATGTTCTTGTCCACCATGCTCTTGATGCGCGTCTACAACGCTGACACCTTGTTTGATGACGCCCAGTCCAGGCCCTTGTTTATCCAGGAGGTAAGCCGCATTGGGGGCCCGGACTTGAATTCGGGAGCCGCGGTCCAAGTGGCGTCGCGGGGCTCTGTGACATAGAACCACTGCTGCTGCCACCCTTTGACGGTCTCCACAAAGGTGCCAGTGGGCCATGTGACATAGGACAACTTGCTCACCATGGCGCCTCCGCACTCTGCATGTTGACCATCCACCACTTTCGGCTTCGCATTGAAGATCTTTAGCCATAATACAAAGTGGGGTGGGATGCAGAGGAAGGCCTCGCACACGACAATGAATGCCGAGATGTTGAGGAAAGAATTTGGGGCTAGATCATGGAAATCTAGCCCATAGTAGAACATGAGTCCGCGAACGAAGGGGTGGAGGGGAAATCCTAACCCACGGATGAAGTGGGGGATGAATACCACCCTCTCGTTGGGCTCCGGGGTGGGGACGATCTGCCCCTTGGCCGGAAGCCGGTGGGTGATTTCCCGGGCCAAGTACCCTGCTTTCCGGAGCTCCATGATGTTCTCCTCCGTGACGGAGGAAGCCATCCACTTGCCCTACGCTCCAGATTCGGACATGGTCAGAGTGCTTTTTGGGGGCCGGAAAGGATGGAAGCTTGGACGCTGGAGCTTGAGAGCGGATGGGCATAGAGGAAGAAGGTGTAGGTGAAAGAGTGGATCCTTATCCTCTTATAAAGGCAGCGAATATCAAGCGCCTCCCCACTCGTCTTAAAACTCTTATAAAGAGCGGATGGGCATAGAGGAAGAAGATGTTCTCATTGAAGACTTGTTTCTCACTTGATGATGTAGGAGCATCACATGAGGCTTTGTAAGCACCACTTGACTTGTTGTGAAGCTCTTCTTTATCCTTGAGTGACATCTCATGAGCAACAATTCTTCCAATGACTTCCATTGGCTTGAGATCTTTGTAATTGGGCATCATTTGGATCAATGTGCACACGGTATCTTATTTTCCATCCAAGGCTCTTAGGATCTTCTTGATGATGAATCTGTCGGTCATCTCTTCATTTCCTAAGCCGGCAATCTCGTTTGTGATGAGAGCAAGCCTAGAGTACATTTCAGTGACACCTTCACCATCCTTCATTTTGAACTTGTCAAGCTGACTTTGAAGCACATCCAATTTGGATTCCTTGACGGAGTCGGTACCTCCGTGCATATCAATCAAAGTATCCCAAATTTCCTTTGCATTCTCAGGACGGCTGATTTTGTTGAATTCTTTGGGGAACAATCCGTTGAAGAGGATATCGCAAGCTTGAGCATTGTATTGCGGCATCTTCAACTCTTCCGCGGTAGCTTCACAGCTCGGTTCTCTCCCATCAAAGAATTCACCTTGCAAGCCAATACACACAATAGCCGAAACGGTAGGATTATGTCCAAGAATGTGCATTTTCATCTTATGCTTCCAACTAGCAAAATTAGTACCATCAAAGTAAGGACCTCTACGGTGGTAATTTCCCTTGCTAGATGCCATACTCTCCTAGGTTGTGAAACCAATGCTATGGAAATCAAGGCAAATGGAGACCAAAGCTCTGATACCACTTGTAGGATCGAAAGTATGTCTAGAGGGGGGTGATTAGACTACTTGACCAAATAAAAATCCAGCCTTTTCCCAATTTTAAGTCTTGGCAGATTTTAGCAACTTATCACAAGTCAAGCAATCAACCTACACGTGCAAATCTAAGAGCATAGCAGCGGGATGTAAATCATTGTATATGAAGGTAAAGGGGAGGAGTTTGGAGGGAGCAAATGCAATGTAGACACGGAGATTTTTGGCGTGGTTCTGATAGGTGGTGCTATCGTACATCCACGTTGATGGAGACTTCAACCCATGAAGGGTAACGGTTGCGCGAGTCCATGGAGGGCTCCACCCACGAAGGGTCCATGAAGAAGCAACCTTGTCTATCCCACCATGGCCATCGCCCACAAAGGACTTGCCTTACTTGGGTAGATCTTCACGAAGTATGCGATCTCCTTGCCCTTACAAACCACTTGGTTCAACTCCACAATCTTGACGGAGGCTCCCAAGTGACACCTAACCAATCTAGGAGACACCACTCTCCAAAAGGTAATAGATGGTGTGTTGATGATGAACTCCTTGCTCTTGTGCTTCAAATGATAGTCTCCCCAACACTCAACTCTCTCTCACATATTTGGATTTCGTGGAAAGATGATTTGAGTGGAAAGCAACTTGGGGAAGGCTAGAGATCAAGATTCTTATGGTTGGATTGGAATATCTTGGTCTCACACATGAGTAGGTGGTTCTCTCTCAGAAAATGAATGGTGGAATTATAGGCACGTTCTGATAGCTCTCTCCACAAATGGAGAATGGGTGGAGGGGTATATATAGCCTCCACACAAAATCTAACCGTTACACACAATTTACCAAATTTGGTGGGACCGAATAGTTAAAATCAGTCAGAGCGATTTAGTTCAAAATGTGAATGTTAGGATTTTCGGTGGGACCGGCATGTCAACTTGGCGGGACCGATTTCATTAGTGTTAGGGCATAACGTAATCTCGGTGAGACCGATCACATGAACTCGGTGAGACCGATTTCTGTAATAGGCAAACAGAGAGTTGGTCAGGCAAACTCGGTGGGACCGATCGCTCATTTCGGTGAGACTGAAACGTTATGAAAAGGAAACAGAGAGTTTGCAATCTCATCTCGGTGAGACCGAGATCCCTATCGGTGAGATCGAACTGATTAGGGTTTCTGGCTATGGCTATGCCAAATGAACTCGGCGGCGCCAGATAGATCAAATCGGTGGGGCTGAGTTTGACTTGTGGTTTGGGACAAATGTGGATATGAGAAAGTGGTTGAGGGCTTTTGGAGCATATCACTAAGCATTTTGAGCAAGCAAGCCATTAAGCAACACCTCATCCCCTTTTAATAGTATTGGCTTTTCCTATGGACTCAATGTGATCTTGGATCACTAAAATGAAAATGTAGAGACTTGAGCTTGAGCCAATATGTGTCCTTAGCATTTAGAGGGGTCCACATCTCTAGTCCATGCCATGCCAATCATTGAACTTTTTGAAATGATCATCTTGAAAGAGTATTAGTTCAATGAGCTATATGTTGTTAAGAATTACCAAAACCACCCAGGGATTAGTTGCACTTTCAGAAATCCTAGACCCGGAGAAAATGGGGGATGAACACAACCCTCTCACTAGGCTCCAGAGTGGGGATGACCTGATCCTTGTCAGGGATCCTATGTGCGATATCCGTGGACAGATAGCCCGTGCTCCGGAGGTCCTTGACGTCCTTTTCAGTGATGGAGGAGACCTCCCACTTGCCCTTGGAACCAGACCCGACCATTGCTGGGGAGGGTGGAAGCGGTGGAGAATATCGGAGCTATGAGCGCTGGAGCTTGGAAGTTGGAAGATAGGAGCTAGAGGAAGGCGTTGGGAAAAAGGAAAGATCTTTATCCTCTTATAGATGGTGAAAATACCAAACGTCCCCCCTCTCAGGCCATAAAACTCGGTTGTTCCCAATGAGATCATGCGTAATGCGCGATTGGGTTACCCAAACCATATTGATGAGAATCCCGTGATGGGCGGGCACGATCTCTGCTTTGACAAGACGTGCCAATGGAGGCTAAGCCTCGAAACGCGAAATGGGAGGCGTGAAAACGGTTCAAAATGTTAAAGAGTCAAGTGTGACGCTTCGCCGAAAAAGTTGTCAGTAAAAGACACTACACTTATTTTGACGTCTTGCCTTCGTGACTAAGGGTTGTATTGATTATGCGGAGCTGGACATTGTTCCTTTATACAGGAAGCTAACTTAAAACATCCAGGAGAAGGAACCCGCCTTGCAATGCCGAAGGTAATCCACGTGCCAAACACATCGTCATCGAAGACTGGTTCAGGGGCTACTGAGGGAGTCCTGGATTAGGGGGTCCTCGGGTATTCGGTCTGTTCGATATGGGTCGGACTGATGGGCCATGAAGATAAAGCAGAAGACTATCCCCCGTGTCCGGATAGGACTCCTATGTGCATGGACGGCAAGTTAGGTGTCAAGATGTATTATTTCCTTCCCTTGTAAATCGACTTTGTACAACCTTAGGCCCCTCCGGTGTATATATAAACTATGGGGTTTAGTCCGTAGAGGCTATCAGAATAATCATAGGCTAGATAGCTAGGGTTTAGCCATTACGATCTCGAGGTAGATCAACTCTTGTAACCCTTATACACATCGAATATAATCAAGTAGGACGTAGGGTTTTACCTCCTTTAAGAGGGCCCGAACCTGGGTAAAACATTGTGTCCCTTGTGGCCCTTGTTACCATCGATCCTCAGATACAAAGCTTGGACTCCCTACCCGAGATCTGCCGGTTTTGACACCGACAACGGGGTTGTCGGAGTCGGCCATGGGGCCTGGCGGTGGCCAGTGGGCGGCACGTGGGAGCCGGTGGGAGTTGGGCGGGCAGATGGAAGTTTCAGATTCATATTTTGCGGTTGGGGTTTGGCACGTGGCTTGGTGTTTTACATCACCATGCAAATTTGGATCTCCAAGTGTTGTATTTTACATCACTTGGAGGAGGTTCCACCCAAAGTTCCCGGACGGCTTTGTCAGCACCCTGAAGCCGGTCTTGCTCTCAAAGACCTTCTTTAGCGTCATGGTGGTGGTACAGGTGCGGCTTCTAGACGACCGACGAAGTCGAGGCGCACAACGACAAAAAAATCGAGCGATGGTATGATACGTCTCTAACGTATCTATAATTTTTGCTTGTTCCATGCTGTTATATTATCATTCTTGGATATTTTACAATCATTTTATTGCAACTTTGTATCATTTTTGCCGACTAACCTATTGACATAGTGCCCAGTGCCCAGTGCCAGTTGTTGTTTTTGCTTGTTTTTTACTTCACAGAATATCAGTACCAAACAGAGTCCAAACGTAGTGAAACTTTTTAGAGAATTTTTCTGGACCAGAAGACACCTGTTGGGCCAAAGAAGTACCACAGGGGGCTCCGAGGGGAGCACAACCCACCTGGGCGCGCCTGGGGGCCCAGGCGCTCCTTGGTGGGTTGTGCCCAGTTTGGCCGCCTCCCGCACCGCCTCTTTGCTTTATAAATACACTGAAAATCCAAAAACCCAAGGGGAGTCGACGAAACACAATCCCAACCGCCGCAAGTTCCAAAACCACCAGATCTAATCTAGACACCATCACGGAGGGGTTCATCATCCTCATTGGTGCCTCTCCGATGATGCGTGAGTAGTTCATTGTAGACCTACGGGTTCATAGTTAGTAGTTAGATGGCTTCCTCCCTGTCTTTTGATTCTCAATACAATGATCTCTTGGAGATCTATTTGATGTAACTCTTTTCGGTGTGTTTGTTGGGATCTGATGAACTTTGAGTTTATGATCAGATCTATTTTATCCATGAAAGTTATTTGAGTTTCTTTGATCTCTTATATGCATGATTACTTATAGCCTCGTATTTCTCTTCGAATCTTTGGTTTAGTTAGGCCGACTATATCGATTTTTCTTGCCATGGGAAGAGGTGCTCTGTGATGGGTTCGATTGTGCGGTGTTCTTTCCAAGTGACAGAAGTGGCAGCAAGACACGTATTGATCGTTGCCATTAAGGATAACAAGATGGGGTCTATTCCTACATGAATAGATCTTGTCTACATCATGTCATCGTTCTTATTGCATTGCTTTGTTTTTCCATGAACTTAATACACTAGATGCATGCTGGATAGCGGTCGATGTGTGGAGTAATAATAGTAAATGCAAGTAGGAGTTGGTCTTCTAATCTTGGACGTGATGCCTATATAATGATCATTGCCTGGATATCGTCATAATTATTTGAAGTTCTATCAATTGGCCAACAGTAATTTGTTTACCCGCCGTATGCTATTTTTCTCGAGAGAAGCCACTACTGAAAGCTACAGCCCCAGGTCTATTCTTTATCATATTTGCTTTGAGATATATTTTTATTTGCTTTTGCTTTCAGATCTATTATTCTAAAAATCAAAAATACCTTGCTGCACCTTTTCTTTATTTGTTTTATTTTCTTTCATCGCGAGATCTATTTATTCAAAATCATACAAACCAATCTATCTTTTACCCGAGAGGGTGACAACCCTTCTTACACGTGGGTTGCAAGTATTTGTTCTTTGTGTGTAGGTACCATTTACATAGTGTTGCTTGATTTTCCTTTTGGTTCGATAAACTTGGTTTCATAACTGAGGAAAATAACTACCGTAGCTGTGTTGCATCATCCCTTCCCTTCCTCTTCGGGAAATACTGATGCGGACACGAGCCATCATGGTACGGCGGCGATTGAGCGGGTGCGACTTTCAGGGCAGAGATGCTCCATACCGCGCTGCGGCGATGGAACTCCAAACGCGGCAGATCTGAGGCGTGGGGCGGCGAAAAAGTGGCGGCTTCGGCGACGGCAGGGGTGAGGAGGCTGGAGGCTGTGAGGGCGATGATGCAGAAGCTTGAATCCCGTGGCGGCGGCGGAGCGGCGGATACGACAGCGGCAGGGGTGAGAAGGTCGGATCTGGCGGCGATGGAGTGCAGCGGGTTCCGGTGGGCGGGCGACATGGTGGGTAGCGGTCGCGCGGTGGGTGCGGAAAGTGAGGCACTGTCAGTTTGGCGTTTTAGGCTGCTAGCCATTTTACATCTGGCGTGGTCAAATAATGTATATTTACATCACTTGTGATACATTTTACATCAGATGTATACATCTGATTAAAAAAAATTGCATCTACATCATGGAGAGACGTTTTTGAGATGTATATTTCGATTATTTTTACACGAGAACATGGTGTAGTCAGAAAGCATTTCCTTTTTTTTACACGAAGAAAAGGATAAATGTCGAAAAAGGCGTAACAAAAGCTTCGCCCCCTTTCCCCAATGGCGCAGTCGGCTCACTCTCACACGAGCACTCGCTTACCCTAGCTTCAACGCCAGCGCGCACCTCCGCTTCCCTTTGTTCAACGATGGCGTCCACACCGCCGCCGGTAATCGGCAAGGCGGGAAACCTCACTGTCTTCATCACGCCCCCGGCCACGCCGCCGCCAGTGGATACCCCGACCTCTCGTTCGGCCGAGTCGCCAGGATCTGAGTTTTCCACCCCCAATTCCACTCCCCGTTCGGTGGCGTCTCCTGCGTCCCCGCCGCCGGAGCATATAGCCACATCGCCTCCGCCGGCCAAGATGGTCTCGCCGCCTCCGCCGGTCAAGACGGTCTCCCCGCCACTGCCGCCAGCCAAACTGTTCCAGGCCTCGCCAGTGCAGGTACCTCCGCCGCAGTTCGAGAAGGCAGAGTCGAGGACGGATGGATCGGCGTTCGGGTTCTTCTGGGACGCGGTTTTGCGCGTGCAAGAAGGTGACCCGGGAGAGTGTTTGGTGCGTTAAATTTCTATAGTCTTTTGATATGTGGTTTTGATCTGTGTGTTTTTCCACTCCATGTGCAGCGCACGCAAGCTTGGATGAGTACATTTCGAATTGGTTCGGGCTGGATCAATCCAAGTACCAGTGGGCGCTCAACGACTATTACGAGAGCACCGGAAAGGTTCTTGCCTTCACTTTCAACTCTAAAATTTGTGCTTCTCTTGTATTGTTACGCTCACCCGATTGTCTGATCTGTATCCCGGACTTCGATTAGATGCAAATTTACGGTGATTTGGGGTAAACTCAGCGAAGATCCATATCTCCTGTGCGTCCAACTGAACTGCACTGTCCATGCTTCTGTACGGAACTGGAATGCTGTAGCTTATTCTTGTGAGGCTAATTCTTGGTGGTAGAAAATTAGCTGTCACCGGTTGTGATCATGTGTGTGATTTAGTGCCATTTAAGGTTTGCAAAATGTTGATAGAGACGTGCTGTCTGTTCGGTGCTGTGCTGCCAAAAGCTGTTTTGGGGAACATTTGCAAGTTGCAATGCATTTGAATGGTGGTTGTGCTTTAGGGCGTCCCCTTTTTTTAGGTCAGATCACTTAGTAGTCAGCTGTTTCTTCACTTTTGTTAGTGTTTTGTAGAATTTTTCTGTCAGAGTGTTTTTATTGAACTTTTCTGTCAGTGTTTTTAATCCATGATGTATTCTACGGCATCTCTTTCTTTGTGGATGTAGTTACGGCTTTCTTTTGGTGGTCCACCACGTTTGGGCTTGATTAAGTATTCATGGTAAGAGTTGTAAGCGTGTGTTGGTTTACATTGGATTCTGCAGCTGTGACTTGTGCCTTGATGGTTATGACTTGTATAGCTTTATTGATGCCTCAAATGGGCCTTTGTCATATATGGTAATGGTTGTACTTGAAAATGAATTTGAGATGCCATCCATCATGCTGGAGGATGCTCAAATGACGAATTATAAATTCCAAGTGAGGTACAGAAAGCTTCCTCTCCTAGAGAAGCTGCTGATTGATCTTAAAATAAGATAACTGTAATTTCCACACTATGTGTACTCGTTCTTTTGAGACTCACCCGTCCTCCACACTTTGAAACTTGACATTGCTACTAATATGTTAATTTTTTTCTTAATAATTTCTATTTTTTACCAGCCTGTAGACGGGGATTAGGTCATAAAATTGAATTGCTATTTAAGGCCACCCGTGCCAATTAGTAAAATAGTAAGAAGTTGTTATCATGTGATTATGTCCATTTTTATAGTAGAGTTAGTATGCATCAGATGTGACAGGCTTGCTCTTTCTTGTTATTGGCTTCTTTATTGTGGTATAAGCACATTGCTGATTTTCAACAAAGAAGTACCTTTTGGTTATTTAGAATGATGCTAGGCACAAATTCGTGGTTGAATATTGGATGTTGTGAATTGGGAGTAGTACCTTTGTACTATTAGACCAAGTGTGACCTTCCGTTTGAAGTCAGTGAAAAATGTCAGGAACGGTTTATGCCCATGCATGTTATCTACCCATTAAAGCTCCTTACAGTTATAGCTGCATGCTATTTTTGTTCAAAACTCGTGGAGTGTGTATGTAAAAATCATTTATTGACATCATCTGTATTTGATTCTGTATCAACTTGCAGTAGCAGTTGGTGTTGTTCTGTCTTTTTTTGGGCCAGTTTGAAGCATGCAAAACCTTTCATCACAATGTCCCACAGACTGTTTGTAAATCGGATTTTCTCACATGGTAATTTCATAGGAGAATTGTAGGCCATCAAATTGGATTTTTTCCACTAGGGCTTCTTTCCACCCTATGATCTCTCCACTAAACCCAATATGAAAAGTTCTGGAAAAAAATTGAAAACCGTCATGGATGTTCATGAAGACATGAAAAGTACACTAACAAATTGCTATTCGGACACAAAACTTGTTTATTTTGAGTATGGCGCATTGGTGTGGGCCTAGAACCACAATGGGATAACTACGGTGCTGAAGACAGCCAGACATTGTGGCTGCAAGGGATTGGGTAGACATTCGTTGAGTTGGGAAACCGGTAGAGAGTAGGTTGATTGTTCTTGCGTGTCTCAAACATAGATTCATCCTTATATAGTGGATGCTAAAGTCCTTTTCCTTTCCTAACACAATGTAGACTCCTAATAGACTAGACTTCAATCTTAAAGCGTCCTGTTACTCCAATACACCCATAGCATTGGCTTCTTGTTGGCAGGCCGGCTGCAACTAAGTACCGAACCACCATATGCTGTTGTCCATAACACTACACCCCACCTGGACAAGCAGCTTATCCTCAAGCTGCAGGTGGTGGCCATGGTTGCAGCCCACTGTACCCCCATGTACATGGAAGGTTGTGGCGCAGGTGCCTTGTATTGTAGATGTGCACATAACTAAAATTTATTTTTGGTTTGCTTACTTTTACTTCCTGCCAGCTTTTTAGAAACCAAACTAATGGCTCCTCCGATGCTTGTTTAGTACATGACCCATGGAAAACTTGTTTTGCGGAAATACCTCTTATTGGCAAGAAATATGGAGCCTCCTTTCCTTTGATGCAGGAAATCCACATCGTCTGGCATATATCTTGCAAATCTCCAGGATCGAATGCATACATGCAGCTTCCTCTTTCCTTTTCTAGTACGGTAAACAAGTCCAAGTAGGGACGTTGGTTTCTTCTTCCTCATGATCCTTAAGCCGAATAAAAGTCCATGGCCATGGGCATGATTCATCCAAATTGCTGGCAGGTGCCAACCCAGAGATGTCTTGCGTCTGGTTGTCTCTGCAAGAACCGTTGATTTTAAGTTTGCCAAGGCAGTTGCTGTCGCTGCTGTTATGTCTACCACAGCTGCTGCATCTAGCTTTCCTGCTGTTAGTTTGGCTGTACCTGCCTCTGCCGCGCTCCATGCAACTGTTTTAGTGCTTAAATGCGTTTGCTTGTGGCGGTTGATCTGTTGCTGCTTGTGCCTTTGAAGCCTCTGCTGCTTCTTGCTCATGGGCCGCCAACACCACTGCATTATGTCATGCCACCTCTGTCAACTTGGCTCTGTCAATGTAGCACTGCTCAATATAGGGATTAACTTAGTATCAAGTTCACAACAGCCGTCGTAGGTGTTGCAACCTTGTCAACTCCTGAAAGCTCGTGCTGCATCATGGTCTAAACCATATTTGATGGAGATCATGATCTTTGACTTTACTGGAAAGATTCAATTGTCTCCCCTGCTCCATAAGGATCAAAGACTTAGTGAAGCACATTGTCTGTAATAGGGTAGATACCATGCTGTATCATGACGCGAGTGATCCTTCATGACATCATCTTGGCAGAAAAAGCCATTGTGGTCTGCTCTGATACGAAATTTTGTGGTCTAGATCCACAACCGGATAACTGCCATGCTGAAGCATGGGATTGTGTGGACATAGGGTTTATTTTGAGAGAGTAACCGGGAGAGGTTAGATTGATTGTTCTTGCTTGTCTCAGGCATAGATACATGACATCCTTATATAGTGGATGCTTAGGTCCCATTTCCTTTAGTAACACAATACATACTCATAATAAACTAGAATCATTCAATTCTAAACATCCTAAAAGACTCTCCCTTCAGTTTGCTTGCTGTTGCATGTGCTTGATCAACAAGTGACCTCCTGTTACTGCAATACGTTCATAGCATTGACCTTCCTGCCATCCAGGCCAGTTGCAACTGAACTACCATAAACTAACATCCTCAACACACTTGCAGCCATATATGTGCACCAAAATTTGCAAATATCCGTGTACTAACATGATAAACATCTCTGAACATAACTGCGAGGATAATTGGAGTGGAGGTGCAGCAGCTGATGCATTTGCTGTACAGGGCATTGCCAATATTACAATGTTGCAAAATTAATTTGCTTTAGTTGTTGGATGTCACACTAGTCCAAGTGTATTGTTATAGTGATAAAAGGGGAAATATTATGGTTTTACCAGAATTCTCTGATTGAAAGATGTGTCTACAATATGAATTGGTTTTTGAACTAGGGTGTTTTTGCTGCAGCCTTAATTTATGTGAATTGAGCTGTTAAATTTAGGTAGAAAGATATCTCTGAAAGATGTAATTTTCTATTATAGGATGATGATAGTGTCTGTTTGGACTTGCAGAAACTATTTCTATAATTGTTTAGACACAGGGAATATAAAATGCCATACTCTGCGTCTCGTACTTTAACTACCTTAAGCGCCAAGTGCAATTCAGCACTTCAGATTGGTCATAACATGATAAAATTTGTAGTTGCCTCTCTAGATTCTATCTTCACTGGTTTCTTACAACCACGTTTGTGTAATTGCCAAATTGGTTCTGCATTTGTGCTGTGACTATTATACAGAAAACCATTGTTTATGCATTCCCATATGGTGTACCCATGATGAGTAAAAGTGTCATCAAATGAAGAAATAGAACTAGAATTTTACCGGTTATTTTGTTCCGTAGGTCTGTATCCAAGATGCATTGTTTCATGTTCATGATATTCACCACTGGATACAATACCGAATCGAGTTTAGCTTATTGATTTTAAAAGTAACATTATTTTAATTTTGTTCTCCAGTTAATTAACATTTCCCTTGTAATTATGTTCTCTAGTTAATTAACATTTCCCCACTAATTATTGGCAGGAGATGGATTCGGGCAAGGCTGCGAAGACAACGGAGCTTAGTGGTAAGATGCAGAAAGTGTAGTGATATATATTTACGCGCTTGTCGGTAGCCAAGCTGCTATGTGTAAAGTTGGATTTGGAAGTGCATGGAAGCATGAAGGTCGTTGCCTCTTTTGCTACAACTAGCAGGATCAATCTGCCCGTGTCAAGGTATCAAGTCAGTCAAATTAACGAGTGTAAGCAATTTATTTGCTTCCTAAATTGTAGTCCTATAATCCTTTTCTGTTTGTATCGTGGAACACATTATATTTGCAATGGCAAGCATTGATCTGTTAGAATGTTTGCTTGTGCAGTTCATAGGGTGACAATTTTAATCTGCATTATCCATGTCACATTTGACCGAAATGAAGGTACATTTGTGTTGTATCCGTGCAAAAAGAAGGTTATCTATCTGCTTTCGTGTCTTATTCAACTATTAACAATCTTACAAAATGTAGCCGAATCAATGATCTGTGCTGTTGTACCTGAATTCATCTTATTTTTGGGCCTAACGTAACTAATGGACATCTGATCTGTGCTGCAACTACGCAGCTATGGTGATACTAGATGCAAAGTGAAATTAACATAAAATTAGTAAATAAAATAACTATGTGGTGTATGTGTATAAAGAGTAATTAAATCTCACATTACGAGATTAATACTCTCTGAATATTGGGATTGAGTGATAGCTATATTCATATCTGATACTCCTATGTTCTCAAATACTCGGACAAATATGAATAGAACCCCAAGATATAAATCTGTTATTACCAGGTTAGATGGTTTTGATGCATACTTGTTTCAGTAATCAATTCGATTTCCTTCTTATTTCTTATGATTTTCCTCACTTCTTCAGAAGGCAGAGGTGAGGGGAGGTCTAGCGTGTAATATTTCCTCATGACAAATTGAAAATTTCATTTAGTAAAAAGAAACATTTTCCCTATTGGTAAAACGCCTCGCACCTGGACTTTACTCCACAGGGATGAAAGGTAATAGAAGAAGAGGAGAAAGGAAAGATTGAGAGAAATTGACTAAGTACTCCCTCCGTTCCTCACAACACTTATTTTGGAAGTGTAGTAGTATATTTTAGTTTGAGAGTACTTGTACTTCTCACGCCTGACCACTTGTCCATCGTGACGTGGCAAGGATTGGACCCCACCTGTAAGTGTGAGCTGGAGAGTGAGAAGAGAGGAGAGGTAGTGTTTTAAAAAGGAGCCAGCCGGCTGTGGCGTTGGCATGTGATGTGACGAGCCGTAACTCTCATCCTGAATCCTTCCTCTGAAAGCAACTTCTTCTTCCTCACCAAGTCTCTCTCTCGCTCTCCCTCACCTACCCGACCCCCTCCTCTTCGGTGTGTTAAACTTGGTAATCAGAGCCTCTTTCGCCAATTTTTTTCTCCCTTGTGTTCGATCGAGGATCGGTAACATCCACCGCGCCGGTGCGAGTTGCTCCTGCAAGCCACGCAAAATCCATCACGGGGTTCGATCCCCTTCAGCACAAGACCACGGCTCCTTCGAAGGCTTTGGCGGTGACGCGACAAGTGATAGCCGCCATGGACGAGGGGAACACCAACATCACCAAAGCTGCTTGAGACTGCTCTCCAAAGTCGACGACCAGAAGGCGGCACACGACAAGCAGATCGAGCTGCAGGCCGCCATCAACGCTCAGATCTCGCAGGAGGTGTGCGGTCTCTCACGCCAGATCGATCTGACCCAAGCGGATCTTAACGCCACGCGCAAGACGGTGGAAGGGTCGGCCTCGCCGACGGGCTCGGTCACCACACTCCTCCACCAGCCCGCCCAGCAGCAGCAACAACCCCCACCTCCGCCCCCACCTCCACCGTCATCGTGTCTCGCTTCCGATCCGCCTAGGCCGTCCTCGTCGCACGCACTCTTGGGGGACCACCGCCCACCACTCATCCCGGTGCCTCCTCTCGGCGGGTTCGTCGCCGCGGCGATTGCGTCTCAGACGGGCTACAACAACAATGAGTATCACAAGCTGCCCAAGCACGATTTCCCCAAGTTCGACGGCACGGCACCATACCTGTGGCTGGATCGCTGCCTCGCCTACTTCGAGCTCTACAAAGTGGCGTCGCGCCACTGGGTGGCCACCGTGGTGCTCTACATCGACGGCCAGGCCGCGCACTGGCTACAAGCGTTCAGACAAACGCACCGCAACATCACGTGGGAGCACTTCACTGCAGCGATTCTGGAGGAGTTCGGCATGGAGGAGTTCGAGTTGGTGATGCATAGGCTGCTTCAACTCCGGCAAACGGGCACCATCGCTGAGTACCGCGCAGCGTTCGATGAACAGATGTATCACCTGCTGGCCCTCGACACGTCCATCAACAACAAATTCTTCATCACACAGTTCCTCCTGGGATTGAAGGACGAGCTCCGCGCCGCGGTACGTCTCCAGGCACCCTCCAGCATCACGCGCGCCTCCGTCCTGGCGCGAATCCAAGAAGAGGAATTGGGCGCGACCAGAGCACGCCCACGCACCACGCCTACAGGACGGCCTCCTCCGGCGCCAGCACAATAATAGCAACCACGGGCCGCGGCACCGGCGCACGCCCAAGCAAACGAGTTCACACGCGAGCGACAACTGTGCGACTTCCGCCACACCAACAACTTGTGTTTCAAGTGCGGCGACCGCTACTCGCGCGAGCACCGCTGCGCCCCGCCCGCCCAGTTGCTCACCATCCAAGTTGGCGACCATGGCGAGGTCCTCTCGGACGACACCATTCACGCGATGCAACTCCTGGACGACCCCGACCTCGGGCCCCCGCCACAAGTACAACCCGCGGGCGTGCCGGAATGTTGTCTCATCTCATCGCAGGCGCTCGACGGCACCGATTCGGCAACGACGATTCGGCTGCGCACATTGGTGGGCAATCAGGTGATGCTGCTACTCCTTGACTTCGGCAACACACACAACTTCGTCAACAAGGCGTTCGTCGAGCGCATCGGCCTGGCAACGGAAGAGATGTCACCGGTGGACGTCTGCGTCACCAACAGTGACCGTCTCACCTGCAACCGCATCGTCCCCGAGCTCAAATGGTGGGTGTAGGGGCACACGTTCGTCACGCCAATGCTTGAATTGGAAATTGGCGCGTACGACGGCATTCTGGGCATGGACTGGCTCGCCCAGCACAGCCCCATGACATACCACTAGCAAGACAAGTGGGTGATAACCCACAAGTATAGGGGATCGCAACAGTTTTCGAGGGTAGAGTATTCAACCCAAATTTATTGATTCGACACAAGGGGAGCCAAAGAATATTCTCAAGTATTAGCAGCTGAGTTGTCAATTCAACCACACCTGGAAACTTAGTATCTGCAGCAAGGTATTTAGTAGCAAAGTAATATGATAGTAGTGGTACCAGTGACAAAAGTAACGGTAGCAGTTTTGGTTTTATAGTGATTGTAACAGTAGCAACGGAAAAGTAAATAAGCGAAGAACAATATATGAAGAGCTCGTAGGCAATGGATCAGTGATGGATGATTATGTCGGATGCGATTCGTCATGCAATAGTTATAACCTAGGGTGACACAGAACTAGCTCCAGTTCATCAATGTAATGTAGGCATATATTCCGAATATAGTCATACGTGCTTATGGAAAAGAACTTGCATGACATCTTTTGTCCTACCCTCCCGTGGCAGCGGGGTCCTATTGGAAACTAAGGGATATTAATGCCTCCTTTTAATAGAGTATCGGACCAAAGCATTAACACACAGTGAATACATGAACTCCTCAAACTACGGTCATCACCAGTAAGTATCCCGATTATTGTCACTTCGGGGTTAATGGATCATAACACATAATAGGTGACTATAGACTTGCAAGATAGGATCAAGAACTCACATATATTCATGAAACCATAATAGGTTCAGATCTGAAATCATGGCACTCGGGCCCTAGTGACAAGCATTAAGCATAGCAAAGTCATAGCAACATCAATCTCAGAACATAATGGATACTAGGGATCAAACCCTAACAAAACTAACTCGATTACATCATAAATCTCATCCAACCCATCACCATCCAGCAAGCCTATGATGGAATTACTCATGCACGGCGGTGAGCATCATGAAATTGGTGATGGAGGAAGGTTGATGATGACGATGGTGACGAATTCCCCTCCGGAGCCCCGAACGGACTCCAGACCAGCCCTCCCGAGAAAGTTTAGGGCTTGGCGGCGGCTCCGTATCGTAAAACGCGACGATTCATTCTCTCTGTTTTTTTCTCCCCGAACACAAATACATAGAGTTGGAGTTGAGGTCGGAGGAGCACCAGGGGGCCCACGAGGCAGGGGGCGCGCCCAGGGGGTAGGGGCGCCCCCACCCTCGTGGACAAGGTGTGGGCCCCATGGCCTTGATTCTTTCGCCAGTATTTTTTATATATTCCAAAAATAATCTCCGTTGATTTCCAGGTTATTCCAAGAACTTTTATCTCTGCACAAAAATAACACCATGGCAATTCTGCTGAAAACAGCGTCAGTCCGGGTTAGTTTCATTCAAATCATGCAAGTTAGAGTCCAAAATAAGGGCAAAAGTGTTTGGAAAAGTAGATACGTTGGAGACGTATCAACTCCCCCAAGTTTAAACCTTTGCTTGTCCTCAAGCAATTCAGTTGACAAACTGAAAGTGATAAAGAAAAACTTTTATAAACTCTGTTTGCCCTTGTTGTTGTAAATATGTGAAGCCAGCATTCAAGCTTTTAGCAAAGATTATGGACTAACCATATTCACAATAACATTTAGGTCTCATGTTTACTCATATCGATGGCATAATCAACTAGCGAGCAATAATAATAAATCTCGGATGACAACACTTTCTCAAAACAATCATAATATGATATAACAAGATGGTATCTCGCTAGCCCTTTCTGAGACCGCAAAACATAAATGCAGAGCACCTCTGAAGATCAAGGGCTGACTGGAAATTGTAATTCATGGTAAAAGAGATCCAGTCACAGTCATACTCAATGTAAACTAACAATAATACATGCAAATGACAGCGGTGCTCTCCAACTAGTGCTTTTTAATAAGAGGATGGCGACTCAACATAAAAGTAAAATGATAGACCCTTCGCAGAGGGAAGCAGGGATTTGTAGAGGTGCCAGAGCTCGATTTTGAAATAGGGGATTTGTAGAGGTGCCAGAGCTCGATTTTGAAATAGAGATGAATAATATTTTGAGCGGTATACTTTCATTGTCAACATAACAACCGAGAGATCTCGATATCTTCCATGCTACACACATTATAGGCGGTTCCCAAGCAGAATGGTAAATTTTATACCCCCCACCACCAACAAGCATCAATCCTGATAAGCATACAAAACAGGATTTTATACTCCCCTAGTTGATACATGAGCTATTCGAGCATACAAAACAGGATATTTATTTGAAGGTTTAGAGTTTGGCACATACAAATTTACTTGGAACGGCAGGTAGATACCGTATATAGGTAGGTATGGTGGACTCATATGGAATAACTTTTGGGGTTTATGGAGTTGGATGCAGAAGCAGTATTCCCGCTTAGTACAAGTGAAGGTTAGAAAGAGACTGGGGAGCGACCAACTAGAGAGCGACAACAGTCATGAACATGCATTAAAATTAATCAACACTGAATGCAAGCATGAGTAGGATATAATTCACCATGAACATAAATATCGTGGAGGCTATGTTGGTTTTGTTTCAACTACATGCGTGAACATGTGCCAAGTCAAGCCACTCGAATCGTTCAAAGGAGGATACCACCCTATCATACCACATCACAACCATTTTAGTAGCATGTTGACACACAAGGTAAACCATTATAAACTCCTAGCTACTTAAGCATGACATGAGCAACTATAATCTCTAATTGTCATTGCAAACATGTTTCATTCATAATAGGCTGAATCAGGAACGATGAACTAATCATATTTACAAAAACAAGGGAGGTCGAGTTCATACCAGCTTTTCTCATCTCAACTAGTTCATCATATATCGTCATTATTGCCTTTCACTTGCATGACCGAATAGTGTGGATAATAATAATAATAGTGCACGTGCATTGGACTAAGCTGGAAGCTGCAAGCATTCAACTCAAGAGAGAAGACAAGGTAATATGGGCTCTTTGTTAGATCAACAATAATGCATATGAGAGCCACTCAACATTTTCATCATGGTCTTCTCCTCTCGACCCCCAAAGAAAAAGAAAAGAAACAAAACTATTTACACGGGAAAGCTCCCAACAAGCAAAAGAAGAACGAGAAATCTTTTTGGATTTTATTTTTAATTACTACTACTACAGGCATGGAAAGTAAACTAGCTAAAAACCACAACTAATTTTTTTGGTTTTTCTTAAGGTTTTTCAAACACACAAGAAGAAAGCTTAAAAAGAAAATAAACTAGCATGGATGATACAAAGAAAAAGTAAGAGCACTGACAATTGGAATGAGTGTGTGAACATGAATGTAATGTCGGTGAGAAATACGTACTCCCCCAAGGTTAGGCTTTTGGCCTAAGTTGGTCTATGCCCATGGATCAAAAATGCCCTCTCCGGTGTACCGAGGAGGGTCTTCGGGGTGCCACTGGTTGGCAATCTCCTCAGGATCCCACTGATAAACAGACTGACGGTGAGGATCAGATAATGGCTCCGACTCTGGAGCTGATGTCAGGCTCTGGTATGCCTAAACGGCCTCCGGCAAAATAAGGTACGTGCCTGAAAATATGTCAAACAGAGAGGGAGCAGGCAAGGTAATAGTCTCAACGTGTTTCTTATCAAACACCACTCTATAGTTAAGCATCTTCTTATTCTTAACAATAATATCATGTGCTACCATGCTCTTATAATCTAGAAAAATATGAGGCAACAACTTTTCCTCTTTCTCATAATGCCTAATAGGTATGTTAAAGTGTGCAGCAAGGCGCGAGGCGAAGATGCCTCCTAAGATGGGACCCTTCGTACGGTTCAGATTTAACCGTTTAGCAACAATAGCGCCTAAACTAAAAGTAGTATCACGAAACAAAGCATGGCGCAAAATAACAATATCAGGGGCACTAAGATTTTCACAGTTCCCACGACCAATTAATCATCTACTAGCAAATATTGCAAACTATCGTAGAACAGAAAAATGTATGCTAGTGATTCTTGCATCGGAAACTTTCCTCATTTCCCCTACAATAATCATATCAATAAATCCCTCCATATCATTATGATTTGGTTCCTCTATGCTGCCCTCAAAGGGTATCCTACACACCCGACAAAAATCATAAAGCGACATCTCCTTATGCTCATCATATAAATAAAATTCCACCGAAGGTGGTGATCTCCTAGCATGAAAATGAAAATTTTGCACAAAAATATTGGTGAGTAAGAGTCGCGCTGGTCGTGGAGAAAGTCGGCGAGGCCTGCATTCTCAGCCAAATAATAAAAATCTTCATAAATCCCGGCTTCTCTCAAGAACTCATCACAAGGCCATTCACACGGCCGAACCTCCGCAGCACGAGGAAGATTATACTTGGGCTTCTTATTTTCTTCACTTTGCTTATCCTTAGAGCTTCGGCTCGATGAGCCCCTCAAGAATCTCTTCATCTTTTTATGAAAATTTCTTAAATTTTTAGTAAATTAAAATAAAAGTGAACCAAACTCAACAAAATTGATAGCAACTACTCCTACAAGTGCCTAGAGGCCATATCATGCATTAAAACTACTTTTGACCACATAAATTTGACATGCAAGCTCAAGAACCGGGTCACCTAAGCAGCAAAAATTTGCAATAAATAAAGCACTAGAACAAAAACTAATTGGACCATTGGAGGAGTCACATACCGAAGAACAATCCCCCAAAGCAGTTTTGTGAATGGAGCTTTGAGCAAGGAGATCGAAAATGGCAGCAAGATGAGCTAGAACTCGGGTTTGAGGTGGTGGGTGGTTTTTCTGGAGCAATACGAAGTGTGTGGGTGCAAGAATAAGTGGAGGGGACCCACGTGGGGTCCACGAGGCAGGGGGCACACCCAGGGGGGTAGGGCGCGCCCTCCACCCTCATGGGCACATGGTGGGTCCCCCTGGTGTGTTCTCAGTGCCAATAATTCTTAAATATTCTGGAAAAAATCATATTTCATTTCCAGGGCATTTGGAGAACTTTTATTTTCGAGGTATTTTTGTTGCAAGGATAATTCAAAAGACAGACAGAAAATACTATTTTTACTTTATTTAATATAAATAACAGAAAGTAAAAGGAGGGTACAGAAAGTTGTGCTTTCTAACTTCATCCATCTCATGCTCATCAAAAAGAATCTACTACTCCCTCCTTCCATCTATATAGGGCCTAATGCATTTTTCGAAGCTAACTTTGACCAAGTGTTAGAGCAATAATATGTGTGACATTTAAGTTAAACAAAGCATACCATCAAATTCGTAAGTGAAAGGAGCTTCCAATGATATAATTTTCACATTATACATCTCATGTATTATTAATCTTATCAATAGTCAAAGGCGGTCTTGAAAAACGCATTAGGCCTTATATAGATGGAAGGAGGGAGTAACAAGGTTGATCAAGTCTTGTTAACAAACTCATTCCGAATCGCATGAAGCCGGAGAAATTTCGAATAACACTAGGTTACCTCAACGAGGATATGCACATCCCCAACAATAAGAATATCATATTTCTTCTTGACAGTAGGAAGAGGAAATTCAAAACCTCCAATAGTGATTGTTGAAATTTTTCCAATAGAATTGATACTATGGACTTGAGGTTGTTTCCTCGGAAAGTGTACCTTTATGCTCATTACCATTAACATGAAAAGTGACATTGCCTTTGTTGCAATCAATAACAGCCCCTGCAGTATTCAAAAATGGTCTACCAAGGATAATAGACATACTATCGTCCTCGGGAATATCAAGAATAACAAAGTCCGTTAAAATAGTAACGTTTGCAACCACAATAGGCACATCCTCACAAATACTGACATGTATAGTAGTTGATTTATCAGCCATTTACAAAGATATTTCAGTAGATGTCAACTTATTCAAATCAAGTCTACAATATAAAGAGAGAGGCATGACACTAACACCGGCTCCAAGATCACATAAAGCAGTTTTAACATAGTTTCTTTAAATGGAGCATGGTATAGTTGGTACTCCTGGATCTCCAAGTTTCTTTGGTATTCCACCCTTAAAGTATAATTAGCAAGCATGGTGGAATTTTCAGCTTCCGGTATCTTTCTTTTATTAGTAACAATATCATTCATGTATTTAGCATAAGGGTTCATTTAAAGCATATCAGTCAAACGCATACGCAAAAAGATAGGTCTAATCATTTTAGCAAAGCGCTCAAAATCCCCATCATCATTTTTCTTGGATGGTTTAGGAGGAAAATACATGGGTTTCTGAACCCATGGTTCTCTTTCCTTACCGTGCTTCCTAGCAATAAAGTCTCTCTTATCATAACGTTGATTCTTTGATTGTGGGTTATCAAGATCAACAACAGGTTCAATCTCTACATCATTGTTATTGCTAGGTTGAGCATCAACATGTACATCACCACTAACATTATCACTAGGTTCATGTTCATTACCAGATTGTGTTTCAACATCAGAAATAGAAATATCATTGGGATTCTCAGGTGTGTCAACAACAGGTTCACTAGGAGCATGCAAAGTCCTATCATTTTTCTTTTTCTTCTTCCTAGAAGACTAGGTGCATCAACATTAGTTCTGTGAGAATCTTGCTCAATTCTCTTAGGGTGGCCCTCAGGATACAAAGGTTCCTGAGTCATTTTACCCCCTCTAGTCATAACTCCAACAGCATTGTCATTTTTCTTATTATTTAATTCATTGAGCAAATCATTCTGAGCCTTAAGTACTTGTTCTACTTGAGTGGTAACCATAAAAGCATGTTTCCTAATAAGTTTATGTTCACCTTTAACTCTAGACATATAATCACTCAAGTGTTCAAGCATATCAGCATTGCATTTCAATTGTCTACCAACCTAAGCATTGAAGTTTTCTTGTTTAACAATAAAATTATCAAACTCATCTAAGCATTGGCTAGCAGACTTATTACGAGGAATATCACCTTCATCAAATCTATAGAGAGAATTTACCTTTACTACCTGTGTCGGGTTATCAAGACCATGTATTTCTTCAATAGATGGTAAATTCTTAACATCTTCAGCTTTAATACTTTTTTTCTTTCATAGATTTCTTTGCCTCTTGCATATCTTCAGGACTAAGAAATAGAATACCCCTTTTCTTCGGAGTTGGCTTAGGAGTTGGTTCAGGAAGTGTCCAATCATTTTTATTACTCAACATATTATTCAATAGTAATTCAGCTTGATCAACAGTTCTTTCCCTGAAAACACAACCAACACAACTATCCAAGTGGTCTCTGGAAGCATCGGTTAGTCCATTATAAAAGATATCAAGTATTTCATTTTTTTGAGAGGATGATCAGGCAAAGCATTAAGTAATTGGAGAAGCCTCCCCCAAGCTTGTGGGAGACTCTCTTCTTCAATTTGCACAAAATTATATATTTTCCTTAAGGCAGCTTGTTTCTTATGAGCGGGGAAATATTTAGCAGAGAAGTAATAAATCATATCCTGGGGACTACGCACACAACCAGGATCAAGAGAATTAAACCATGTTTTAGCAATACCCTTTAATGAGAACGGAAATAACTTAAGGATAAAGTAATAGCGAGTTTTATCATCATTAGTGAACAAGATGGCTATATCATTTAATTTAGTAAGATGTGCCACAATAGTTTCAGATTCATAGCCATAAAAAGGATCATATTCAACCAAAGTAATTAACTCAGGGTCGACAGAGAAATCATAATCCTTATCAGAAATAAAGATAGGTGAAGTAGCAAAAGCAGGGTCATATTTCATTCTAGCATTCAAGGATTTTTCTTTAAGCTTAGCTAATAATTTCTTAAGATCAGATCTATCATTGCAAGCTAAGAAGTCTCTAGCAGTTTCTTCATCCATAACATAATCCTCAGGAACAACAAGCAATTCATATCTAGGGGGAGAGTCTTCATCATCACTTTCATCAATATTATCAGTTTCAATACTTTCATTCTCTCTAACCCTAGCAAGTTGTTCATCAAGAAATTCACCTAGTGGCACAGTATTATCAAGAATAGAAGTAGTTTCATCATAAGTATCATGCAAAGCAGAAGTGGCATCATCAATAGCATGCAACATATCAGAATGAATAGCAGGTGTAGGTGTTGCAAGTTTACTCAAAACAGAAGGTGAATCAAGTGCAGAGCTAGATGACAGTTCCTTACCTCCCCTCGTAGTTGAGGGAAAAATCTTGGTCCTTTGAATTTTCAAGTTCTTCATAGTGACCAGCAGATATAAATCCCAAGTGACTCAAAGAATAGAGCTATGCTCCCCGGCAACGGCGCCAGAAAATAGTCTTGATAACCCATAAGTATAGGGGATCGCAACAGTTTTCGAGGGTAGAGTATTCAACCCAAATTTATTGATTCGACACAAGGGGAGGCAAAGAATATTCTCAAGTATTAGCAGCTGAGTTGTCAATTCAACCACACCTGGAAACTTAATATCTGCAGCAAAGTAATATGATAGTAGTGGCAACGGTAGCAAAAGTAATAGTTTTGGTTTTATAGTGATTGTAATAGTTGCAACAGAAAAGTAAATAAGCGAAGAACAATATGCAAAAAGCTCGTAGGCAATGGATTAGTGATGGATAATTATGTCGGATGAGATTCCTCATGAAATAGTTATAACATAGGGTGACACAGAACTAGCTCCAGTTCGTCAATGTAATGTAGGCATGTATTCCGAATATAGTCATACGTGTTTATGGAAAAGAACTTGCATGACATCTTTTGTCCTACCCTCCCGTGGCAGCGGGGTCCTATTGGAAACTAAGGGATATTAAGGCCTCCTTTTAATAGAGTACCGGACCAAAGCATTAACACATAGTGAATACATGAACTCCTCAAACTACGGTCATCACCGGTAAGTATCCCGATTATTGTCACTTCGGGGTTAACGGATCAAAACACATAATAGGTGACTATAGACTTGCAAGATAGGATCAAGAACTCACATATATTCATCAAAACATAATATGTTCAGATCTAAAATCATGGCACTCGGGCCCTAGTGACAAGCATTAAGCATAGCAAATTCATAGCAACATCAATCTCAGAACATAATGGATACTAGGGATCAAACCCTAACAAAACTAACTCGATTACATGATAAATCTCATCCAACCCATCACTGTCCAGCAAGCCTATGATGGAATTACTGACGCACGGTGGTGAGCATCATGAAATTGGTGATGGAGGAAGGTTGATGATGACGATGGCGACAGATTCCCTCTCTGGAGCCCCGAACGGACTCCAGATCAGCCCTCCCAAGAGAGATTAGGGCTTGGCGGCGGCTTCATATCGTAAAACGCGATGAATCCTTCTCTCTGATTTTTTCTCCCCGAACACGAATATATAGAGTTGGAGTTGAGCTCGGAGGAGCACCAGGGGGCCTACGAGGCAGGGGCGCACCCAGGGGGTAGGCGCGCCCCCACCCTCGTGGACAGGGTGTGGGCTCCCTGGCCTTGATTCTTTCGCCAGTATTTTTTATATATTCCAAAAATAATCTCCGTTGATCTTCAGGTCATTCAAGAACTTTTATTTCTGCAAAAAATAACACCATGGCAATTCTGCTGAAAACAACGTCAGTCCGGGTTAGTGTTCATTCAAATCATGCAAGTTAGAGTCCAAAACAAGGGCAAAAATGTTTGGAAAAGTAGATACGTTGGAGACGTATCAGTGGGTCAAGTTCATGCACGACGACGAAGAGGTCATGCTCTTCGGCGTGCCCACCAAGGCGTCCACCACCCTCAAGGCGATCAAGCCCGATGAGCTGCGCAAGATAATCGCGGGCAACAACGTCTGGGCCATGGCCCTGGTGGATATGTGCGGGCGCGCACCGCCTCCGGGGGGCAAGTGCGCTAGCCGAATGCCCCTTGCTGATCTCCTGGAGGAATTCGCCGACGTCTTCACCGCCCCACAAGGCCTGCCGCCGCATCGACCATGCCGTCACTTTGGTGGAAGGCGCAGTCCCCGCAAATACTCGACCGTACCGCTACTCGCCGCTTCAGAAGGACGAAATCGAGTGGCAGGTCAAGGAAATGCTCGACGACGGTGTGATCACACACAGCGTCAGTCCGTATGCGGCGCCGATCCTCTTGGTCAAGAATAAGGACGGGACATGGCGATTCTGCGTCGACTACCGTCGCCTAAATGATTCGACGATCAAAAACAAGTTCCCGCTCCTGATCGTCGACGAGCTCCTCGACGAGCTCGCGGGCGCATCCGTTTTCTCCAAGCTAGATCTCCGCGCCGGGTACCAACAAATTCGTATGCGGGAAGAGGACGAAGCCAAGACCGCGTTCAAGATGCACCACGGGCATTTCCAGTTCAGGGTCATGCCGTTCAGCCAGAAGAACGCTCCGGCGACCTTCCAATGCCTCATGAACGCGATTTTTAGTATGTATGTGCGCAAATTGGTGATCATCTTCCTTGACGACATCCTTGTCTTCAGTGAAACAATGGAAGAACACATCGAGCACCTTCGGATCGTCTTCGAGCTCCTGCGTGCGCACCAACTGTTCGTCAAGGAGAACGAGTGCAGTTTTGCCTGCGACCACATCGACTACCTCGGACACGTTATCTCCAAGGAGGGCGTTGCCACCGACAAGGACACGACGAAGGCCACGGAGCAGTGGCCAACACCGACGAACGCCACCGAGCTGCGCGGGTTCCTGGGGCTCACCGGCTACTACAGAAAGTTCGTGCCGCACTACGGCACCATCGCAAAGTCCCTCACGCAGCTCCTCACGAAGAAGGGCTTCGCCTGGAGCGAGCAAGCGCAAGCGGCGTTCAAACGGCACAAGATCGCGATGACGACGACGCCAGTGCTCGCCCTGCCCAACTTCGACAAGCCGTTCTCCATTGAGACCGACGCGTGCGACACAGTCGTCGGAGCCGTGATCGTGCAGGAGGGCCATCCGGTCGCGTTCTTCAGCAAGGCGCTCGGCGTGCGCAACCAAAAGCTCTCGACGTACGAGAAAGAGTTCTTGGCGGTGATGATGGCGGTCGACAAGTGGCGCCCTTACTTGCAGCATGGCCCCTTCGACATCCTTACCGACCACAAGTCGCTCTGTAATCTGGGGGAGCAACACTTGGAGACGGAGCTGCAGCGCAAGGCCATGGCGAAGCTGGTCGGGCTTCAGTTCCGCTTCCAGTACAAGCGCGGCCTCAACAACGGCGCTGCCGATGCCTTGTCCCGTGTGGGCAAGCAGCTCAACCTGGCCGCGCTCTCGGCATGCCAGAAGGCTTGGATCCAGGAGGTTCTCAACTCCTACTCCACTGACCCGGACGCCCAGGAGCGTCTACAAAATCTCGCCATCACCAGCCCGAACGAGGATGGCTACGAGCTGCATCACTGCGTCATCCGCCGCGGCAGCCGTCTCTGGATTGGCGCCAATGCCGGGCTCCACACCAAACTCATTGCCACGCTCCACAACAGCGCGGTTAGTGGCCACTCCGGCGCCACCGCAACATACCAGTGGGTGCGCAAGCACTTTCGGGGGGCGGCCGCCTGAAGCGCGACACGGAGGAATTCGTGCAGCAATGCGCAACCTGCCAGCAAGCCAAGCACGAGCTCTCCAAGCCGGCGGGCTGTTGGCACCCTTGCCAGTTCCCACGGCGCCCTGGGAGGATCTCACGATGGATTTCGTCGAGGGGTTGCCGCCATCTGAGGGCTTCGACATGATCATGGTCGTCGTCGATCGCTTCACCAAGTTCGCCCACTTCATCCCACTGCGCCACCCCTTCCACGCGTCGCAGGTGGCGCGCGTGTTCTGGGACAACGTGGTCAAGCTCCATGGCATGCCCGCTTCGATCGTCTCCGACCGCGACAAAGTGTTCACCAGCAATCTTTGGCGGGAGCTGCTCGCCGGCGCCGGTACGAAGTTTCTCTACTCCACTGCTTACCACCCGTAGACAGATGGGTAGAGCGAGCGCGTGAACCAATGCATGGAGATGTATCTCCGATGCACCGTGCATGACACCCCCAGCAAATGGCGTCGTTGGCTACCCATGGTGAAGTTCTGGTACAACTCCACATTCCACTCGTCACTCAACTTTACTCCCTTCAAGGCACTGTATGGCAAGGAGGCCAATTTGGGGGCGACCATGGCGTGGCCTGGCAATGCCACGACCGGCGACGACATGGACTGGGCTGCGCACACAGCGCAGATCCGCGCCCAACTTGAGCGCGCCCAGCATTGCTTCAAGAAGCAGGCCGACCGCAATCGCACTGAGCGCCAGTTCTAGGTGGGCGAACAGGTTCTTCTGAAGCTTCAACCGTACGTGCAACAGTCCGTTGTCAGTTGCCCATGCGCCAAGCTCGCCTACAAGTTCTTCGGACCGTACACCGTTGTCGAGAAGATTGGGCTCCTGGCGTACAAGCTCGACCTCCCCGCGTCCAGCCGCGTGCACCCAGTCTTCCACGTCTCCCAGCTGAAGCTGTTCACACTAGATTACCCACCAATGTACGCCGAGCTGCCGCGGGTGCCCGATGAGGGAGTCCTGGACAAGGGGTCCTCGGGCGTCCGACCTGTTATCTATTGGGCCGGACTAATGGGCTGTGAAGACATGAAGGCCGAAGACTATACCTGAGTCCGGATTGGACTCCCCTTGGCGTGGAAGGCAAGCTTGGCGACCGACTATGAAGATTCCTTCTTATGTAACCGACTCTATGTAAACCCTAGATCCCCCCGGTGTCTATATAAACTGGAGGGGATAGTCCAAAAAGGACACCATTCATTACCATAGTCATATAGGCTAGACTTTTAGGGTTTAGCCATCACGATCTCATGGTAGATCAAATCTTATAACACCCATATTCATCAATATCAATCAAGCAGGACGTAGGGTATTACCTCCATAGAGAGGGCCCGAACCTGGGTAAACATTGTGTCCCCTGTCTCCTGTTACCATCGATCCTAGACGCACAGTTTGGGACCCCCTACCCGAGATCCGCCCGTTTTGACACCGACATTGGTGCTTTCATTGAGATTCCCACTGTGTCATCCACGAAAGGTTCGATGGCTCCTTCAATCGTCTATAGCGACGCTGTCCAAGGAGAAACCTTCCTCCCCGGACAAATTTTCGTGTTCGGCGGCTTCGTACTGCGGGCCAACTCGCTCGACCATCTAGAGCAGATCGATAGCTACGCCCCTGGCCTCCAGGTCAGATTTGGGAACTTGAAATACGCCGCGGATATCCGTGGAGACTTGATCTTTAATGGATTCGAGACCGCATCGATCGTTCCCCTTCGCTCCGAGGAACATGACTTAAATCTGTCATCGGATCACATCCAGGAGATGGTCCCTGTTGATGCAATGGCTTTAGAACCAGAGCAGATCGTGCCATCCGAAGCCACAGAGTCCGCGGCGTTGGAGCCGCACACGGACTCGGCACCCCGCGATATCTGCGTCAGTGGAACTCTGGATTCATCTCCGGCTATAAATTCCGAGCCATATACGCTTGTGGACACCGAGCTAGATCGGTTGTCGATCTTAGAATTCAGTGCCGCAGACGTCTTTCAGCACTCACCTTTGGGCGACGTGCTGAACTCTTTAAAGAACCTATCATTCACGGGAGGCTCGCAGCCGAACTATGCCCGGTTTGAACTAGGGGCTGACGACGGAGAATTTTGCTTCCCGCCCGCCACCCACTTCATAGCCATTGTTGAGGACTTAATCGACATGCCCACTCCTGGATTCGCAGACATTGACGGCACAGACAACGATGCAGATAAGGAGCAAGGCCAAGATCCGCCAGTCATCAGGTGCAAAACAACCACCCCTTTACATAACGTGTACATGATCGATACACTCAAAAAGCCTCACGGCAGAGACAAGGGAGACCTAGTTAAAACTCACGAGTCACGGTCTAAGTTCCGGCGCCCCAAGCCACACCGCAGTAACAATGGCACTGGAGAAAATAGTACTCCAGACGGCGCCGAAAGCAATGAAGATCCTGTGGGAACAACATTCGAGTAGGAGGAACAGGAAAACGGGCAAGCCAACCCCGACAAACAGGCCCTGCATAGCGACGGGTCGGAAGATGATAACTACCTTCCACTCTCTGAAGATGAGGAAAGCCTCGGCGACGAAGACTTCACCGTACCCGAAGAGCCCCTCGAACATGAGCACTTTAAGCGCATGCTGATAGCTACGACAAGGAGCCTGAAAAAGAAGCAGCAGCAGCTTCAAGCTGACCAAGACCTACTCAACGACAGATGGACCGAAGTCCTGGTCGCCAAAGAATACAGCCTAGTGGCCCAGCCAAAAGCTACCCAAAGCAGAGATTGCTCTACCAGTCCGACGACAGGGCATCGGGGCCCATACCATCATCACACAACACGGCAGGTCGCCGGCAACTCTGTCCGGATAAAAAGGCAACTCAAGCCGAACACCAGACCGCCCCACCTCGCCATAAAGGCAAGAACAACGTAGGCCAGGATTACCCAGACAACCTTCAGAGGGATTGGGACAATAGAGCAGGAAGCGCAAGACCGATCTACGGATCACAAAAACATGCTTCGACACGCGATGATGGCTACCTATTCTGACGTGTCACACCTCGCCGCGACCAGGCCAAAAACCGCAATGGAACTCCTTCGGAATTACGCCACAGTGTGGCCCAACATAGAGGCGCCGCACACCCATTTTACTTCACGGATGAGGTAATGGATCATGAATTTCCCAAAGGATTCAAACACGTCAATATTGAATAATACGGCGGGACAACCGATCCCGCAGTATGGGTTGAAGATCTCATCCTCCACATCCATATGGCCCGTGGAGACGACCTCCACGCCATTAAATACCTCCCACTAAAGCTAAAAGGACCAGCTCGGTACTGGTTAAACAGCTTGCCTGAAAATTCCATAGGCAGCTGGAAGGACTTGGAAGAGGCCTTCCTCGTTAACTTCCAAGGAACACATATCCGGCCACCGGATGCCGATGACCTAAGTCACATCATCCAACAGCCCGACGAATCAACCAGGGAGATCTGGACTCGGTTCTTAGTAAAAAAGAACCAAATCGTCGACTGTCCGGACGCGGAAGCCCTCGCGGCTTTCAGACACAGCGTCCGGGATGAATGGCTAGCACGCTACCTCGGCCAAGAAGGACCTAAATCCATGACAGCTCTCACTGCTCTGATGACTCGCTTTTGCGCGGGAGAAGACAGCTGGCTCGCTCGTAGAAGCAATGGCGCCAGCAACCAGGGCACCTCCGAAATCCGAGACGCCAACGGCAAGCCACGGGGAAGCAAAAACAACAGTCACACGGACAATGAAAGACCAGTCAACACAGCGATCAACGCCGGACTCAGCAACCCCAAGACCGGTCAGCGGAAGAAGCCATCCAGGGCAAGCCAAGATGAACCATCCAACCTGGACAGGATTTTGGACCGACCCTGTCAGATTCATGGCCACCCCGATAAACCAGCCAATCACACCAACAGAAACTGCTGGGTCTTTAAATAGGCCGGCAAGCTCAACGCCGAACACAGGGGAAGGAAGCCGCCAAGCGACAGGGATGACGGAAAGGTTCACGAACGAAAAACCGGGGGTTTGAAGTAGTCTCCACCCGAGGATCGACTACCCCTAAAACGACAATAGCAACCCGGCTTCCGCCGCCCACTCCGTACACCTACAAAGTTTGTACCACGCGTACATCATTACACACTCAAGATACCATGGGCATCGGCAGAAGCACAATACGGACAAGCCTGCGAGCACTCCAGTAACCTTTTTCTATGTATAACTATTTACTCTCTTTTTTTCTTTTTTTTCTTTCGATATCCTTTAAAAAACATGTGACAAATAGGATAAAAATCGGAAACCGGCTCTATCGGAGTCCGGATCCGTATACTCACCTAAGGGGCCATGTCCACCAGGGACTCCCCCCACCGAGGACTGGCGGCGCAGACGTGCGACAGGAGGTCCAAAATAACTTTTTGTAGACCGCACTCTCTATTTTTGAGCCTGTACTATGCCCGTTCCTCTGCCTCCAACCCCGAGCATGTCAAATAGCCGGGGGACGGCTTTTATATACACATATCATAAGTAATTATCAGCATATCGCTCAGTTACCAGTAAACAATATCCGAGTTAGTCATCCGTATGGTTTTCCCAACAAATATGGTTCCTACGGTTATTTCACAAAAATACCTTGGCCTAACTTGCCAGGGGCTCGGTGTGGGAACAAATGAGTTGCCAGTAAAAGTCCGAACGGCTCTATAGCACACTTCGGCGTCGCAAGTTTGGCCTTAATGCATCAGCTCCGAATCATTGTCTTGGGTCAATAGTTGGGTTGCCCGGCTCCTGTGCTTGCTACCCTACGTTTCGCTCTATCGGCTAGGGTAGTAAAGGGAGAACTACTGCGATTGTGCCCTGGTCTAAACCGGACGAGCACCTCAGTAGAGAAAGCTGAAAACTGACTGTCATGATGCGGCGTGAGCTGGTCAACCACTTGACGACCTATTAGAATCTTTAGCGATTCTCCGTGTCACATGAGGGATCTTTTTCAGGTCAAATATGTAAGGTACTATACGCCGCATACATACCAGGGGCTATGTCGTAGCTCCATCATAAAACTCCTATGGCTAAGTGAAAGTGTTAATGCCTTATAGTCCGATTGCCCGGTTCGCCACATTATCACCTCCTTCATGGACCAAGACGTTGGATAAAGAGTGATTAAATGCGTTTCCGAACACCCCCGTACTTCCTACAAGGGGGCTGAAGCCGACGACTGAAAAACTTTCAGATTATATCAAAATGGCCGCACAGGAGGAATTCAAGCTTTCAAGCAAAACATAAATAGATTAACTATAAAATTGTTTTTACAATTTTTATACAACTCACTCGAACATTATGTCTTTTGAGCACTGACCCTCTACAAAGCGGGCGGCCTCTAGGACGTCTTCAAAATAATGCTTCGGTTCCGCACGGTCCTTGCCTCTGGGTGGACCCTTCATCGCAACATCGATGGCCTTCATCTTCCCCCAGAACATCTTGACTTGGGCAAAAGCCATCCGTGCGCCCTCAATGCACGCAGACCACTTCACAGCATCGATACGCGGCACCGCGTCAACAAGCCTTTGCACTAAACCAAAATAGCTATTCGGAATAGGCTCGGTTGGCCACAACTGGACTACGACGTCCTTTATGGCAGCGCCGAACATCCTATGAAGTTCGGCCTACTGGAACATCTATTCATTAAGCAACAAAGGGCGCTTTGACGCGCCAAACTGCGACCAAAAAAGCTTCTCCATTGCGTATCCATCCTGCGCTTGGTAATATTGCGCCGCATCGGCAGAACTCTTCGGCAAATCCAAGAACTCGTCCAAAGAACTCCATACTTGGTTGAGCCGGGCATAGTTCGGGTCGCCGAACTTGGTTTGTAGCAGAAAGGGCTTTCTAGCCGCAATCTCCCTCGCCTGTCGAACCTCCTCACAAGCCGCTCTGCATTCCGACCATGCTCCTCGCCGTTAAGGCTTCATTCTTCTTCTCTAGAAATTCACAGCGACCGGTTGCATTCTCCAGCTCGAGCGTCACCTTGGATATCTTCTCGTCATCTTGGCACCGTGCAGCTCGTTCGGCTTCTAATTCAGCCGATGCCTTTTCGGCAGCAGCATCGCTACGCCAGGCCTGCTCCTTGGCCCGGGCCAGCTCCGCTCGAAGAACTTCAACGTCAGCAGCACTATCTGCAGCCAACTTTCAGCGTTATGCTTACACTACAAGACGCATATTGATTAAAGCAAGATCATCCCCTGCCACATCAAGCTTCCACTGCAAATCGACAATCTCCATAGTCCGGGAAGTGGCCAAAGGGGAAGCAGCCTGCGTTCAAGGTTTATCAGGTTAGTCCTAAAACGATCCTTTTTCGATCCTCCGTTCTGCTTCCCAACGGAAGCCAACCCGAGCATCAGGGGCTACTACCTATACACATGCGTATCTTCACAAATGACACATAGCTGAAAACGTTATGTTACAAACCTCGAAGCCCTTCAGTAGGCTCATGAAGGCTTCATTTAATCCGCTCTTCGTGGACGAAATCTTCTCAATCACTGTACCCATCAAGGTACACTGTTCCCCCGAGACGGATGCTTTCCGCAACATGTCTCGCAACATATCCGGAGTCTCTGGGTTTCCGAAAGCTGCCCCAACAGCACGATCATCCTTTGAAGGAATCTGCTCGTCTGCCTCCAAAATCGCTGTCGGCTGTGAACCGGACAGTCCGGGGCCCTCATTACCATCAGCCCCGGAATCCCGGATGGTCGGAGGTCCACCTTGGGGTACCGCCTCTTTTGTCCCCTGGTCTAAAGGGACCCTCCGCGATGACACTTCAGAGTCATCCGCCTTGATGGGCGAGGAGGTTGGAGGAGGCTTCTCGATTCTCTTACGGCTCGGCCGAGGGTTTGTCCCTTTGTTGGAGCTGCTCAACGGCATCGTCTTCCAAGCCCAAGCTGATCGACGGTGGCATCTTACCCTTCTTGAAAGACCGCCCCTCCTCATCTTCAGAGGCGGCCCCTTTCCTCCTCTTTTTGGGAGGGACACCGGGGCCTTGTTGGAGCTGCTCAACGGCATCGTCTTCCAAGCCCCAAGCTGGTCGACGGTGGCATCTTGCCTTCTTGAAAGACGCCCCTCCTCATCTTCAGAGGCGGCCCTTTTCCTCCTGTTTGGAGAAGGAACACTGGGTCCTTTCCCGCCTCCATCTTCGGACGAGTAAAGGTTTAATTCTCCGAGACTCAGTGTCCGACTTGTCTCCAGAACCAAGGTCATGTTGGGCCTTCTCACCCTCCCCTGCTGATGCCTGGTATGGCGCCGAGGCCAGCATCCTTGTTAACACAGGAGTAGCTGAGTCTTCGGGAAGGGGAGCCAGACACCTAATCAATTGCACCTTCTTTACCAGCCCTGAAAAAGGATGATACTGTTGGCTTCTTGCCACTGGATATGATTGTAAGATATTCGGCAAACGTGTATTTACCGAGGTGTCAGGATGGTTGCAGTCTAAGGCCGACATCTTTGGCAGGTGTCCGGCCATTGCCTTCGTTTTCCGAAGACTAATCTCCACATTCCTTCGTTCTTGTGCCGAAGAAGTTCTGAAGAGTCCGCAGCCCTTCTGGATTGAACTCCCATAGGCGGAGAGGCCGTCGCTGGCACGGCAGGGTCCGAAGACTAGCATTATATGAACGACGTTGGCTATGTCGATGTCCCTCTCAATGAGGTTTCAGATGCGACTTTGCAGAGTTTGCACATCATTCGTTGATCCCCAATCTAGCACCTTATTAATCCACGATGCAAGTTGGGTTGGAGGGCCGGGTCGAAATACAGGCGCGGTCGCCCACTTGGAGCTGCGGGGCTCGGTGATATAGAACCACCCCTGCTGCCACGATCGGAAATTTGGCGAAGGATCCTTTCAGCCAAACGGCGCTAGCAAGCTTGCTTATTGCAGCGCCGCCACTCGGCCTGCTCCCCCTCTACCACTTGCGGCTTCACATCGAAAGGTCTTGAGCCACAAGCCGAAGTGCGGAGGAGTTCGGAGGAGGGCTTCACACATGACGATAAACGTCGAGATAAGAAGAATAGAGTCCGGGGCCAAACTCGTGGAAGTCTAGCCCGTAATAATACATGAGCCCTCGGACGAAGGGGTTAAGTTCAAATCCCAACCCGCGGAGGAAGTGGGACACGAACACGACCCTCTCGCCGGATCTGGGTGGGAACTGCCTGCCCCTCGGCGGGAAGCTGATGATGGATTTCAGGTCAGGTACCGCGCTGCCCGAAGCTTTGCAATGTCTTCCTCCGTGACAGAAGAGGCTACCCACCGGCCTTGACGTCTGTCAGGTACCGCGCTGCCCGAAGCTTTGCAATGTCTTCCTCCGTGACAGAAGAGGCTACCCACCGGCCTTGACGTCTAGATTCGGACATGGTTGGGGTTGGTGGCTACGGAAGCCCGGGAGTTGAAGCTCGGGGTAGCAGGAGTTGAGGAAGAGGCAAGCGTGGAAGAAAAAGACGGGTCTGTACCCCTATATAAAGGCTGCAAATATCAAACGTCTCCTCTCGGGCTTCAAAAACTTGTTTTTTTCCAAGGAATTGTACCCAAGCGACGGTTGGGTTACCCACGTTCGGGTCGACAGGAATCCCTTAAAAAAGGGAGGCACAATCTCCGTTTGGATAAAATACGCCAATAATGCCACGTCCTGGGACGTGGGGCGACGGGCCGGCTAAAACGGTTTGCAAGTGAAGGCCGGGCGTGGTGTTATATTACCAAAAAGTAGTCAGTGGGTTGAACCCACGAAATATTATATCCTCTATGGTTGTGCATACAAGTCCGGATACAATCGCTATCTTGAAGTTTGGATAACAAGGAATCCGCCTTGCAATGCCGAAGACAATCTGCACGCCGAACTCCTCGTCATTGAAGCCAGGTTCAGGGGCTACTGAGGGAGTCCTGGACTAAGGGGTCCTCGGGCGTCCGACCAGTTATCTATTGGGCCGGACTAATGGGCTGTGAAGACATGAAGGCCGAAGACTATACCTGAGTCCGGATTGGACTCTCCTTGGCGTGGAAGGCAAGCTTGGTGACCGACTATGAAGATTCCTTCTTATGTAACCGACTCTATGTAAACCCTAAATCCCCCCGGTGTCTATATAAACCGGAGGGGATAGTCCGGAAAGGACACCATTCATTACCATAGTCATATAGGCTAGACTTTTAGGGTTTAGCCATCACGATCTCATGGTAGATCAACTCTTATAACACCCATATTTATCAATATCAATCAAGCAGGACGTAGGGTATTACCTCCATAGAGAGGGCCCGAACCTGGGTAAACATCGTGTCCCCTGTCTCCTGTTACCATCGATCCTAGACGCACAGTTCGGGACCCCCTACCCGAGATCCGCCGGTTTTGACACCGACACCCGACTTGTCCGTGTCGAGCGCAGCCCCGACGCGTATTCTGGAGCGACGCATGATGAAGAGGGGCAACGCACCCGTCGTCCAGATCAAGGTGCAATGGGGCGACAGTTCACTGCACGCCGTCACCTGGGAAGACTTCGACGTCCTGCGCCAACGCTTTCCTGAAGCTACCATCTGGGAGGACGACGACGCAAGCTCACAAGGGGAAGCTCAGTCTCAAGGAGGGGAGAATGTCACGCCTGGCCACTTGTCTGCCACTTGTCCAGCGTGACGTGGCAAGGATCGGACTCCACCTGTAAGTGTGAGCTAGAGAGTGAGAAGAGAGGAGAGGTGGTGTTTTAAAAAGGAGCCAGCCGGCTATGGCGTGGGCATGTGATGTGACGAGCTGTAACTCTCATCCTGAATCCTTCCTCTCAAAGCAACTTCTTCCTCATCAAGTCTCTCTCTCGCTCTCCCTCACCTACCGGTCCCCCTCCTCTCCGGTGTGTTACAATACTATTCTTATTTAAGACATTGAAATGTTTTATTACCCTGACCTCTGCATGTTAGATACATATAAACAAATTTATCACATTGTTTACTGAAAAGAGATCAAACTTTTTTACAAAGGAAAAGTAAAAGATGAAACTTTGACATTGCCCAAAGGAGGAAAATTTTAACACATGGACCAAACAGGTCATGCCAGCTAAACGCTCTTATAATTTCTTTACAGAGGGGGTACTCAAAAGCTATCACTTGCGTCATCCAAATCCAAAACACTAATAATAAACTTGAGATTGAGTTTCTTCACGCCAAAGCTTGGTTGGCTCCTTGTACCGCGGCTTCAGTAATACTGTCCATATCATAGCTAATTGGTAGACACCTGCATATAAGAATACACTTTCTTTTATCGCAAGATGATAACGTTTGTACTCTCTATGCGATGATTATTAATCGGTGAGATTTACCTGATCTGATTGAGGCGGTGAACAACACAATCACGCACGACGAACACCTGGTACACTGGGATCACCGGCTGGTACACTATGACCGGCGCTACTGGCACCAGGAACACCGGAGCAGGGCGCGCCATACTCCTCTGCGTTGCCGCGTTGGGGGCGACATCTTGGGTCGCACGGGTGCTTCCGGCAGTTGTCGTCGTAGTCGAAGACGTTGGGAAAGAATTCACAAAATGAACTGTTGACGAAAAAATTTCACCAGGCTGACTCTTTTGTGTAGCGCCCGACAGACAGGCGTCACACTATACTGCCAGCGTCGCGCTTCGAACTGCCTAAAAATTACTAAGTTAGTGTGCAATGCCTAACAGCTAGGCGCTACACTGTAGCGCCTATAGCTTAGGCGCTGCACTAGTGGGCTTTGGAATGGAATCTCGTGTCTCGTTAGAGCCAGTGCTAGTCGGTCATAGTAGTTGCATCTTCTTGGACTAAAGTCAGTTCGCAAGCAGACGCCCTTCCCACACTTCCAAATATTCACCTGCCTACTGTACAACTCGTGACATACTGCACTTGCAGCTTGATGCGATCTTGCTGCGGTGGTGCCGATCGATCGCTTTGGATTCCGGAAGATTTGGCAAATGTTTAACCCAGCATGTTGCACCTGGGTGACTGACTCACTGACATTGCATGTTCCTGACACTTTCAGGAGCTAGCGCTTTCAGTTCAGGATTTTTACCCTATGAACTCATGAATCCATCTCAAAATCAACGTGGGATGGGATCGGTTGCTTTTTTGACTGGCTAGCTAAATCACAATGCATCTAAAGGCCCTGTGTTCTTTTGCAAAGAAAGAATTAGTGCGTGCATGTGTACGCACGTCTCTAAACCATACAATCAGCTGGAAGAGAATACAAAAAATGATTAATTCTAAAAGAAGTGAAACAAGAAAGATTAAGACATATTTTTTTTAGTGTTTTATAGACCAAAGAGAGCTTCTTTCACCGTAGCGCAGCCTAGGAGAGACACGACACGACAGTGCTTGTACCTGCCCTGCTAATTCAGATTTATTGTGGTTGACACGACAGTAATCTCTATGCATAGTGCAGCCCAGTTTTATATGCATTTAGACAGTGCTCAAATTTTTTGAACATGGGGTAGCTAGCTAGTCCCTGACAAACCCCTCCTTCCATGATACAGAATCTAAGTGAGACAAACCCTTGATTGTGCAACGCCTAAGCCTTAGGCGCTACACTGTGTAGTGTAGCGCCTAACTCTTAGGCGTTGCACACTAACTTAGCAATTTTTAGGTAGTTTGAAACGCGACGCTGGTCAGGTGTGTAGCGCCTGCCGGTCAGGCGTTGTACAGTGTAGTGTGACGCCTGACTGTCGGGCACTATACAAAAAGGTCAGCTGGGTGAAATTTTTTCGTCAACAGTTTACTTTGTGAATTCGGTCAAATTTGTCGTTTTTGCCAAGACGTTGTGTCGTCCCCGGTCGACGGCGGTGACAGCGAAGGCGCCGATACGCTCCGATGGATGAGGGCCGGAGAGAGGGGCTGCGACGTGCCGTCCGGCAACTTTGCGGACACCGAAGGCGCCGACGCACTTCGCCGCTTGAGCGAGGACAGAGACACCGGCGCCTCGGTGGGCGCCGCCACCGGCGTGCTTGGAGCGGGAGTGAAGAGCGCCTCAGGGAGCGGCGGCCGCCCATCCACGCGGACCACGAAGACCCGGACTTGGGGGACGTCCTCTGGGTTTGCGCGGAGCAGTTTGATATGCATGTCCCGGTATAGCACCCAGTTTAGCAGGTCCCGGACGTCGCCGGCGGTCACCACATTGTGGAGCGCGTCCAGGGGCTTGCCTTGGCGGACGTACTGGATAGCGATGTTGAAGCAGCCCACGGCCGTGGCCAGCCGGTCGCGGAGCTCCTGCAGCGAGATGGACCGGCTGACCCTCACGACTTGGTGCTCGCCGCCGATGTACTGCGGTCCGCCGCCTTCGGAGAAGCGCTGGAGCTTCCCGCCGTAGCTTACCATCAACTTCCTGTAGCCGTATCGGGATTGTTCGGTCACCATGGCGCAGATGTTGCCGAGCGAGTTTCAAACTTGCAATCAAGGTAGTACGAGGGAGAGGGACCGAGCTGTATCCCTTCCACGTTTTCATCGTTATACCAGACAGCCGGTCTGTTGAAAGGGCTTGCATTGAACTCGGGCCACTTATCCGAAGCGGATACATGCAGGGTGGTACTTAGTCGTAGAAGAATACAACGTGTGGCAAGAGGCTACGGCGGATAAGTGCAGGGTGGTACTTCCCCGCAAAAAAAAAGGAAGAAAAGAAAAGAAAAGAAAAAAAGTGCAGGGTGGTACTCAGTCGTGGAAGAATACAACGTGTGGCAAGAGGCTACGGCGGATACATTCAGGGTGGTACTCAGTCATGGAAGGATTGTACGACGTGTGGCAAGAGGCTATGTACGCGTGTGAGCTGGCCGATTTTTAAAGGGCAGTGATTTGCGCCGGTGGACCGGCGCAACGATTGGGCAGGTCGCGTCCAGGTTGTCCGATCTAGCGAACCTCGGCCGTCAGATCTGACCGTGCGCTGACCCTGCCCTTCCCCGCCATGGATGAGCTCTCTGCTGGCCTCGAAGCACGCCTCCGCTCCATTCTCACTCTCGGGGGCAGCCACAGTTCCCAGCAAAATGGCATCTCTGGTGGTAGCAACGGTTGCAGCAAAAAAAAAAAACCATCGCCGCCGTCGACCAAACACCGCAGTGGGTGGATGTAGCCAAAAATGTCTTCGGTTCCAGCAAAATCGAATACGGTTGTAGCAAAAACGCCAAGAAAAAACAGAAGATATAGCTCGCAAGTCGTGGAGATGGATGTAGCAAAAATTGCCTACGGTTCCAGCAGAATCTAAATATGATTTTAGCAAAAATGGTTTATTATTTCCAGCAAAAACCAGCATGGTAGCAGATTATGGTGCGGGGTGGGTGGTAGCAAAAACATAAGCCGGTTCCTGCAAAATCAAAACATGGTTGTAGCAAAAATACACTGTCGTCGTCGTCGATTGAAGCTCAACCATGGCGGACCAGTGATTGCATCACCGCCGTGGTTGCCGGTTGCAAGATATGTGGTTGAAGCTTTTTCAAACTATGGTTGAAGCTTTCGGGTGAACCATTGTAGCTTTTTCACTTGCATGGCGTGTGGTTGAAGCTTCATGTACCTTGGTGAAGCTTTTGAATCAAACGGTGGAAGCTTTCAAAATGAATGGTTCTAGCATTGCCTCCATTGTCGCGCGCCACCGACGGTCACCAGCGTCGCGCACTGCCTCCTACAACTCTCCCCGCTGTGACTTCTTCGCCCCGTCGTCTTCTCCGCCCCCGCCGTGGCTCGCCCTGCAAGCAAGGGCGCATCATTGCCGATGCACTGCGTGTGGCGGCATAGATGGGAGAAAAGGAGCGGTTGCAGAGTTGCTGAGAAGAAGAAAGAAGACTTGGAAAAACGATTCGAGGAGCGATCCTGTGACGCACGAACGAAAGTGATCGTAAGGCTCGCGCGCGACCGGCCGAGCATTCGGCCGGCGCCCCGACCCCAAGCGTTTTCATTTTTAAAGGACACTCATAACTGGCGAACCATCGTCAGGGAGGGTGGCACACATGAACGTTTTAGGTGACAATTTTAGTTTTGAGGGGGTGGCAATTTCTTCACAGCGACATGGCAATTTCTTTAGAGAAGACATTTTTGTTTAAACTGCCGCCGTTTGATTTTTCTTCACAACTAAAACTGCCATCAAATGACATTCACTTGCCACTCCTCTCTCGGCAAACGCCAGCCAGGTAACATTACCGTCTCTAAAATATTGTGTACGAGTGGTGTTTTGGATGTTAATTAACTACAGTTAAGGAATTCTTGATAATACCCTAGTTACTTTTGAGTGTACTCATCATGGAAATGACCCTTCGGTGAGCTACTGTGTTTATAAACTGGATTTATCAAAAGCTTATGAAAGGATAGACTGGAACTTCTTGAGGCAAATTATGGAAAAGCTTATGAAGTGGCATGATGATTACTGATAATTGCTGGTTCTAATGCATCACTAGGATGCAAACAACATGATAAAATTGCATCTAGATTACCCAAGATAACATGAACATGGATGGGTTTAGGGATCCTTTACGTGTCACAGAGGTCGACATGATCGCTTGCTCGTTGCAGGCGAGATTGATGGACGGTGTAGAGGTCATGGTCGATCTCCTGGACGTCCTGATCCCCTCAGGACACCACCGGCACTGGCCTGGAACGGAGGCGGCGGTGGCTGGAGTAGGTATTCCCGTTGCCGCAGCACCCCCAAGATCGGATAGGGTTTTTTGAGATATAGGAAGGAGAGTGAACCTGGCGTGAATGTATGAATCACGCAGGGCGTAGCTCTCTCCCGTATCCCTCTATATAGCACTGTGCAACAGGGGACCTAAACCATTTGGTTTGTATGCCCTCGATCAGGGCGCATCCGTTGGAGATGAGGGACATGTACGTTGGTGCGTGGCCTATTTCTTTGAAGGAAATATGCCCTAGAGGCAATAATAAAGTTATTATTTATTTCCTTATATCATGATAAATGTTTATTATTCATGCTAGAATTGTATTAACCGGAAACATAATACATGTGTGAATACATAGACAAACAGAGTGTCACTAGTATGCCTCTACTTGACTAGCTCGTTAAGCAAAGATGGTTATGTTTCCTAACCATGGACAAAGAGTTGTTATTTGATTAACGAGATCACATCATTAGATGAATGATATGATTGACATGACCCATTCCATTAGCTTAGCACCCGATCGTTTAGTATGTTGCTATTGCTTTCTTCATGACTTATACATGTTCCTATGACTATGAGATTATGCAACTCCCGTTTGCCGGAGGAACACTTTGTGTGCTACCAAACGTCACAACATAACTGGGTGATTATAAAGGAGCTCTACAGGTGTCTCCAAAGGTACATGTTGGGTTGGCGTATTTCGAGATTAGGATTTGTCACTCCGATTGTCAGAGAGGTATCTCTGGGCCCTCTCGGTAATGCACATCACATAAGCCTTGCAAGCATTGCAACTAATGAGTTAGTTGTGAGATGATGTATCACGGAACGAGTAAAGAGACTTGCCGGTAACGAGATTGAACTAGGTATTGAGATACCGACGATCGAATCTCGGGCAAGTAACATACCGATGACAAAGGGAACAACGTATGTTGTTATGCGGTCTGACCGATAAAGATCTTCGTAGAATATGTAGGAGCCAATATGAGCATCCAGGTTCCGCTATTGGTTATTGACCGGAGACGTGTCTCGGTCATGTCTACATTGTTCTCGAACCCGTAGGGTCCGCACGCTTAAGGTTTCTATGACAGTTATATTATGAGTTTATGAGTTTTGATGTACCGAAGTTAGTTCGGAGTCCCAGATGTGATCACAGACATGACGAGGAGTCTCGAAATGGTCGAGACATAAAGATTGATATATTGGACGGCTATATTCGGACATCGAAAGTGTTCCGGGTGATTTCGGAGAAAACCGGAGAGCCGGAGGGTTACCGGAAACCCCCCGGGAGAAGTAATGGGCCATATGGGCCTTAGTGGAGAGAGAGGGGCTGCCAGAGGTGGGCCGCGTGCCTCCTCCCCCTGGTACGAATTGGACTAGGAGAGGGGGGGCGCCCCCCCTTTCCCTCTCCCTCCCCACTTCTTTCCCCCTCCTAGTAGGAGTCCTACTCCTACTAGGAGGAGGACTCCTCCTGGCGCGCCTATAGGGGCCGGCCGGCCTCCTCCCCTTGCTCCTTTATATACGGGGGCAAGGGGGCACCCCTAGACACAAGTTGATCTTCATGATCGTTCCTTAGCCGTGTGCGGTGCCCCCCTCCACCATATTCCACCTCCGTCATATTGTAGCGGTGCTTAGGCGAAGCCCTGCGACGGTAGAACATCAAGATCGTCACCACGCCGTCGTGCTGACGGAACTCCTCCCCGACGCTTTGCTGGATTGGAGCCCGGGGATCATCATCGAGCTGAACGTGTACCAAGAACTCGGAGGTGCCGGAGTAACGGTGCTTGGATCGGTCGGATCGTGAAGACGTACGACTACATCAACCGCGTTGTCACAACGCTTCCACTGTCGATCTACAAGGGTACGTAGATCACACTCTCCCCCCTCGCTGCTATGCATCACCATGATCTTGCGTGTGTTTAGGAATTTTTTTGAAATTACTATGTTCCCAACACTCTTAACGTTATTCTTTGTCCTTTTTTTTTCATGTTAGGCTAATAGATCTAACTGCATGTTTAGCTGTCAGATCAATACCAACATTCTCCCCCTTGATCGTTAGGCTTAACTGCATTCGCCCATTCTCCGTAGGAATGATGTACCAAAGTCAGGTGTTACAATAGCTCAAAACGCCGTAGAACCTCAACACTTATAGCACACCCGCCTATTTCGAAATGGATAACATTTTACTTATTGAGAGTGGTTTATTTTAATGGTCCTCTTATTCCAGAAGCATAAGGCTTTCTGTAATCCCATGCCGGCAACATGCTCACAAAAAATACTGGGTGGCAAGCCTTTAGTTAGCGGATCCGTAAGCATATGCTTCGTTCTTATATGTTTAATATCAATTGTTTGATCCTGGATTCTATCTTCCACAACACGATACTTGATGTCAATGTGTTTGGCAGCATCACTTGACCTGTTGTTACTCGTATAGAAAACTGCGGGTTCATTATTGCAGTATAATAAAATTGGTTTAGATATGCTGCCAACCACTTTAAGCTCGGGAATAAAATTCTTTAGCCATACAGCCTACCCGGTGGCCTCAAAACATGTTACAAATTCTGCTTGCATTGTAGATCCAGTAGTTAACATTTGTTTGGAGCTTTTCCATGATATGTCTCCTCCCGCGAGTGTGAATATATAACCTTACGTGGATCTCATACTATCCACACACCCGGAAAAATCAGAGTCTAAATAACCTACAATTTCTAGGTTATCAGTTCTTTTATATGTAAGCATGAAATCCTTAGTTCCTTGCATATAACTCAAGACTTTCTTTGTTGTTTAGTCCTAGATTTGATTGGTATCTGCCAAGCATCCCGGTTACAAAACATAAATCTGGGCGTGTACACACTTGAGCACACATGATGCTTCTGACAGCTAAAGCATAGGAACCGACTTCATTTGATCAGTTTCATACTGGTTCCTCGGATAATGAAATGTCCCAAACTTATCGCCCTTAACTATAGGAGCATGTGAGGGTGAGCACTTATGCATATTGAATTTCTTCAACACTCTCTCAAAGTATGCCTTTTGAGATAGTCCTAATGTTCATCTAGACCTATCTCGATGAATCTCGATGCCGAGGGCATACGAGGCTTCACCAAGATCTTTCACATCAAAACTGGATGACAGAAAATTCTTGGTCTCATGCAACATATCCTTATCGCTACATGCCAACAATATGCATCCACATATATGACTAAAATTGTAAACCTACTGCCTTTAAACATACAATATATGTAGTTGTCCACAATATTTTCGGTGAAACCAGAAGTTTTGATAATTTTATCAAACTTGAGGTACCACTCTCTTGAATCTTTCTTTAAGCCATAAATTGATTTCTTTAAACGACATGCTAAATGTTCCTTCTCATTGCACAACAAAGCCTTCCGGCTGAGCCATGTAAACGTTTTCTTTCAGGTCACCATTTAGAAATGCCGTTTTAACATCCATTTGGTGTAGTTCTAGGTCGTAATGAGCTACTAATGCCATTATGATTCCGAAAGAATCCTTAGTTGACACAGGAGAGAAGGTTTGCTTATAGTTTGTTCCTTCTCTCTGTGTATACCCTTTTGCACTTGCCTTGCTTTGAACCGTTCGACATTCCCTTTGGAATCATACTTGGTTTTGTAGACCCACTTGCAGCCTACTTTCTTAGCTCCATCGAGAACTTATACTAAGTCCCAAACATCGTTTGAGCCCATAGATTTCAACTCATCTTCCATGGCAACCAACCACTTGGAAGAATTTTCACTTTTAATGGCTTCCTTATAAGAGGTTGGATCCTCCACCTTTCCATATCATTCATATCTTCAATCATGAAAGTGACATAATCATCTGATATGGCTTTCTTCCTCTCACGCATGGTCTACCTCTGACTTGAGGAGGTGGTGGCGGTACATCATCATTTTGAGGATCGTTATTTTCCCGGGGGTCCTCATTTGTGTCTGGATTTTCATTATTACTTTCCGGATCACCATTTGATTGAGAAACTGAACCGTGAGATTCAGGATCATCAGATGTCACATTTCTTCGTTTTGGAAAAACAATCTCTTGGATAATTGGGGATGGTGCACAAACCCGCTTCTCCTCAAGATCGATCTCCCTTAAATTTGTGACCTTATTATCCTAAAAAATACTGCTTGTCTAGTCTCCACAAACTTGGTGGTGTGACTTGGACAATAAAAACGATATCCCTTTCCCCTATGAGGGTATCCAACGAAAATAGCTAACTGGTTTTGGATCCAATTTCTTAAGTTGTGGATTGAAAACTTTGGCTTCAGCAGGGCAACCCCACACCCGTAAGTAATTCAAGCTCGGTTTCTTTCCTGCCCACATCTCGTAAGGTGTCGCTACTTCTTGAGCTTGTGTTGTTTTTTCCCTTGAAGAGGAAAGAGTGATGCAACAAAGTAGAGCTAAGTATTTCCCTCAGTTAAGAACCAATGTATCAATCCAGTAGGAGGAACACACAAGTCTCCAATGATAGCACTTGCACAAACAAACAAATACTTGCACCCAACGCGATACAAGGGTTGTCAATCCCTTCACAGTCACTTGCAAGGATGAGATCTGATAGAGTTAGGTATAAAAGATAAATAAAAGTGCAAAATAAAGTAGAGGTAAATAAATTGCAGCAAGGTATTTTTGGGTTTCTTGGTTTTATAGATCTAAAAATAATATGATAAAATATAGACCCTGGGGCATAGTTTTCACTAGAGGCTTCTCTCTTGAAAGAACGCATACAGTGGGTAAAATTTTTACTGTTTAGCAATTGATAGAAAAGTGCAAAATTATGATGATATCTAAGGGAATGATCATGAATATAGGCATAATGTGTGTGACAAGTAGACCGACTCCTACCTACATCTACTACTATTACTCCACACATCGACCGCTATCCGGCATGCATCTAGTGTATTAAGTTAACAAGAACAGAGTAACGCCTTAAGCAAGATGACATGATGTAGAGGGATAGATCCAATCAATATGAAATAAACCACATCTTTTTATCCTTAAAGGAAACAATACAAATACGTGCCTCGCCACCCCTTCTGCCACTGGGTGAGCACACTGCAAGATTGTACCCATTACAAAGCACCTCTCCCATTGCAAGAAAAATTAATCTAGTTGGCGAAACCAAATCAATAGACCAAAGAGAAATACAAAGCTATATTAATCATGCGTAAAAGAGTTTAGAGAAGACTCAAATAATATCCATAGATAATCTGATCATAAATCCACAATTCATCGGATCTCAACAAACGCACCGCAAAATAAGATTACATAGAATAGATTTCCAAGAACATCGAGGGGAACATTGTATATATTGAAGATCAAAGAGAGAGAAGGAGCCATCTAGCTACTAGCTATGGACCCGTAAGTCTGTGGTAAACTACTCACACATCATCAAAAGGGCATCAAGGTTTATGTAGAGGCCCTCTGTGATCGAATCCCCCTCCGGCAGAGTACCGGAAAAGGCCCCAAGATGGGATCTCACGACAACAAAACCTTGCTGCGGCGAAAAATTATTTTTGGTGTGCCCTCTGGTATACGGGGAATATTTGGGTATTTATAGAGCCGAGATTAGGGTTGGAAGACCCATTGAGGGAGTCCTGGACTAAGGGTCCTCGAGCATCCAGCCTGTTAGCCATGGGCCGGTCTGATGGGATGTGAAGATACGAAGACCGAAGACTGCACCCATGTCCGGACGGGACTCTCCTTGGCGTGGAAGGCAAGCTTGGCATCGAATATGTAGATTCCTTTCTTTGTAAGCGACCTTGTGTAACCCTGGATCCTCCTGGTGTCTATATAAACCGGAGGACTTAGTCCGGATAAAAAACACTCATTATCATAGCCATACAAGCTAGACCTCTAGGGTTTAGCCATTACGATCTGGAGGTAGATCAACTCTTGTAATACTCATATTCATCAATATCAATCAAGCAGGACATAGGGTATTACCTCTATAGAGAGGGCCCGAACCTAGGTAAACATCGTGTCCCTTGTCTCTTGTTACCATCGACCTTAGACGCACAGTTCGGGACCCCCTACCCGAGATCCGCCGGTTTTGACACCGACATTGGTGCTTTCATTGAGAGTTCCATTGTGCTATCGCCAAAAGGTTTGATGGCCCCTTCGATCGTCAATAATGACGCTGTCCAAGGAGAAACTTTCCTCCCCGGACAGATCTTCGTGTTCGGCGGCTTTGCACTGCGGGCCAACTCGTTTGGCCATCTGGAGCGGATCGAAAGCTACGCCCCTGGCCATCAGGCCAGATTTGGGAGCTTGAACTACGTTGTGGACATCCGTGGAGACTTGATGATCATGAACTAAATATGTCACCTGGCCGTATCCAGGAGATTGCTCCTATAACCGCTCTGGCCCTAGATCCGGAGCAAGTCGCGCCATCCAAGGATGGGAGGATCGACCCCACTACGGAGGCCACAAATTCCACGGTGTTGGAGCCGCACATAGACTTAACCTCTCACGATGCTTTTGTCAGCGGAACCCTGGACTCGTCTCCAGTCGTAAGTACCGAACCACGTGAGCCCGCGGACGCCGAGCTTGATCGTTTGTCGATCTTCGAATTCAGCGCCACAGACATCTTCCAGCACTCGCCTTTGGGCGATGTGCTAAACTCATTAAAAAACCCGTCCTTGGTGGAGGACTCACAGCCGAACTATACCCGACTCGAACTAGGGGCTGACGGTGGAGAATTTTACTTCCCACCCGCCACCCACGTCATAGCCATGATCGAGGATTTGTCCGACGAGCTTGATTACGAGTCCGAAGACATCGACGGTATAGACGACGATGCCGGAGGAGAAGAGGCCCAGAACCCGCCGTTCACCGGACGCTGGACGGCCACTTCCTCGTATGATGCATACATGGTGGATGCACCAAAGGAGAACAACGACGAGGACAAGGAAGATCCCACTGAGGATAAACCTTCTGAAGTACAGTCCAAGTGCCGGCGGCAGCGGCGCCACTCTAAGTCACGCCGCAGTAAAGACAGCAACACCGATATAGGAGAAGATAATACTCCAGAAGGTGCCGAAGACAACGAAGACCCTGTTGAAACAACTAATGAACAAGATGAACGGGAAGATGGGTAGGCTAGCCTTGGCAAGCAGGCCACGCACGAAGATTCGGAGGACGATAATTACCTTCCGCTCTCCGAGGACGAGGTGAGCCTCGGCACCAAGGATTTCATCGTGCCTGAGGAACCTCTTGAGCAGGAGGGCTTCAAGCGCCAGCTAATCGCCACTGCAAGGAGCCTGAAAAAGAAGCAGCAGCAGCTTCAAGCTGACCAAGATCTGCTCAATGATAAATGGACCGATGTCCTAGCAGCCGAAGAATATGGCCTCAAGCGCCCAACCAAAAGCTACCCAAAGCGCAAATTGCTACCTCAGTTTGACGAGGAGGCGCTGGAATACATACCTCCGTCGCACAATGCGGCTGATCGACCACCACGTGGCCGAGACAAAACGACAACTCACGCCGAACACCAGCCAGCCCCGCCTCAACGAACAGGTAGAGGTAAATTAGCCCATGGTCATACATATGACCTCTGGCAAAACCTGAACAATAAAGCAGGACATACTAGATTAATCTATGGTTCGCGAGGGCGTGCCTCGACACGTGATGAAGGCCACCTATTCGGACGTGCCAAACTTAGTCATGCACGGGCCGAAAACCGCAGACGGACTCCATCAAAGCTACGTCGCGATACGGCCCGATATAGAGGTGCCGCACACCCTCATTGCTTCACTGATGAGGTCCTGGATCATGAATTCCCAGAAGGGTTCAAACCCATGAATATAGAATCATACGATGGAACCACGGACCCCACGGTGTGAATTAAAGACTTCATTCTCCACATTCATATGGCCCGCGGTGATGACCTCCATGCCATCAAATACCTCCCCTTAAAACTCAAGGGGCCAGCTCGGCACTGGCTCAACAGTCTTCCTGCAAATTCTATTGGCAGCTGGGAGGACTTGGAAGAGGCCTTCCTAGATAACTCTCAAGGTACATATGTTCTACCTTCGGACGCTGATGACTTAAGCCATATAGTTCAACAGCCCGGAGAGTCCGCCAGGAAATTCTGGACTAGGTTCTTAACTAAAAAGAACCAAATCATTGATTGTCCGGATGCCGAAGCCCTAGCAGCCTTCAAACACAACATCCGTGATGAATGGCTCACTCGCCACCTCGGCCAAGAAAAGCCAAAATCCATGGCAGCCCTCACGGTATTCATGACCCGCTTTTGTGCGGGCGAGGACATTTGGTTGGCCCGTAGCAAAAACAATGCAAGCGACACCGGCACCCCTGAATCTAAAACTAGCAAAGACAAGTCTCGACGCAACAGATACAAGCGTCGAAACAACAGTGATAACACCGAGGACACGACAGTCAATGCTGGATTCAGGGGCTCTAACTCCGGTCAGCGAAAGAAGCCGTTCCAAAAGAACAATTCAGGCCCATCCAGCTTGGACCGCATACTCGATTGTCCATGCCAGATTCATGGCACCCAGACAAGCCACCCAATCATACAAATAGAGATTGCTGGGTTTTTAAACAAGCCGGCAAATTAAACGCCGAGAATAGGGAAAAGGGATCGCAAAGCGAGGACGACGACGAAGAGCCCCAGCAACCGAACACAGGGGGACAGAAGAAGTTTCCCCCGCAGGTCAAAATGGTGAACATGATATACGCCACCCACATCCCCAAGAGGGAGCGCAAGCGTGCGCTCAGGGACGTCTACACGATAGTGTTGGGGAACGTAGCAGAAATTCAAAATTTTCTACGCATCACCAAGATCAATCTATGGAGTAATCTAGCAATGAGGGGAAGGAGAGTGCATCTGCATACCCTTGTAGATCGCTAAGCGGAAGCGTTCAAGTGAACGGGGTTGATGGAGTCGTACTCGTCGTGATCCAAATCACCGATGATCCTAGCGCCGAACAGACGGCACCTCCGCGTTCAACACACGTACGGTTGGGAGACGTCTCCTCCTTCTTGATCCAGCAAGGGGAGAGGAAAAGTTGAGGGAGAACTCCAGCAGCACGACGGCATGGTGGCAATGGAGCTCGTGGTTCTCCAGCAGGGCTTCGCCAAGCACTATTGAGGAGGAGGGGGTGTAGGAGGAGGGAGGGCTGCGCCAGGGGAAGGGTACGGCTGCCCTCTCTCTCCCTCACTATATATAGGGGGAAGGGAGGAGGGGGAGGCACCCTAGGGTTCCCTAGGGGAGGGGCGGCGGCCACAGGGGAAACCCTAGATGGGTTTGGGCGCCCCCACCCCCTAGGAAACTTGCCCCCCAAGCCGGGAGGGGCGACTGCCCTAGGGGTGGCGCCCCCACCTCTCCTGGTTACATGAGATGGGGTGGGAGGGGCGCTCAGCCCCTTAGTGGGCTGATGTGCCCTCTCCCCTTGGCCCATAAGGCTCCCCAACGCTTGCCGGGGCCTCCGAAACCCCTTTTGGACACGCTGGTCATCACCTGGTACCCCCGAAACAATTTCGGACTCCAATACCCTTCGTCCAATATACCGATCTTCACCTTCGGACCATTCCGGAGCTCCTCGTCATGTCCGGGATCTCATCCGGGACTCCGAACAACCTTCGGTAACGACATACTATTTCCCATAACAACTCTAACGTCACCGAACCTTAAGTGTGTAGACCCTACGGGTTCGGGAACCATGCAGACATGACCGAGACAACTCTCCGGCCAATAACTAACAGCGGGATCTGGATACCCATGTTGGCTCCCACATGTTCCACGATGATCTCGTCGGATGAACCACGATGTCGAGGATTCAATCAATCCCGTATACAATTCCCTTTGTCCAGCGGTATTGTACTTGCCCGAGATTCGACCGTCGGTATCCGATACCTTGTTCAATCTCGTTACCGGCAAGTCTCTTTACTCATTCCGTAACACATCATCCCATGATCAACTCCTTGGTCACATTGTGCACATTATGATGATGTCCTACCGAGTGGGCCCAGAGATACCTCTCCGTTTACACGGAGTGACAAATCCCAGTCCCGATTCGTGCCAACCCAACAAACACTTTTGGAGATACCTGTAGTGTACCTTTATAGCCACCCAGTTACGTTGTGACGTTTGGCACACCCAAAGCACTCCTACGGTATTCGGGAGTTGCACAATCTCATGGTCTAAGGAAATGATACTTGACATTAGAAAAGCTTTAGCAAACGAACTACACGATCTTTGTGCTAGGCTTAGGATTGGGTCTTGTCCATCACATCATTCTCCTAATGATGTGATCCCCTTATCAACGACATCCAATGTCCATGGTCAGGAAACCATAACCATCTATTGATCAACGAGCTAGTCAACTAGAGGCTTACTAGGGACATGGTGTTGTCTATGTATCCACACATGTATCTGAGTTTCCTATCAATACAATTCTAGCATGGATAATAAACGATTATCATGAACAATGAAATATAATATAATAATAACTAATTTATTATTGCCTCTAGGGCATATTTCCAACAGATAGAGCCAGTTGCCCCAAAATTTAATCCATGGTTGTCATGCCCGATCACCTTTAATCGCCGGGATCATCCGACCAGTATCTGTCATGGTGGCTCGGCCGCACTGGTCTTAGACCCAATAATTGATGGGTTCCACCCGACTCGCGTCCTTATGGACAGAGGTAGAAGCCTTAATCTGCTCTATCAGGATACCGCACGAAAAATGGGCATTAACCCATCTCGGATCAAGCCCACCAGGACTACCTTCAAAGGAGTCATACCAGGTGTAGAGGCCCGCTGTACGGGCTCAATCACACTAGAGGTTGTCTTCGGATCTCCGGACACCTTCCGAAGCGAGGAGCTAATCTTCGATATCATCCCCTTCTGCAGCGGCTATCACGTACTGCTCGGACGAACCGCGTTCGCTCGATTCAACGCAGTACCACACTACGCTTATCTCAAGCTCAAGATGCCTGGTCCGCGCAACGTCATAACGGTCAATGGAAATATGGAATGCTCCCTCCATACAGAAGAGCACACAGTTGCCTTAGCAGCAGAAGTACAGAGCGGCCTTCTCAAGCAGAACCTTAATTCGGCTGCTGAGCCCAAGGACACCGTTAGGAGGGTCCGAACTACTCTGCAGCAGGAGAGCTCGGATTGTCAGGAGCTCGACTAGCAATCCGGCCTCCGTCGCAGTTCCAATCAAGTGGTGGCATTCGTGCCGCGCGTACATAACTACACACTCAAAATCCCATGGGCATCGACGGAGGCATAGCTAGCTTGTGGTCCGTAGTACAGCTCAACCGACGTCGGATACGCATACTTTCATTTTTACTTGTTTCCTTTTCAGGTCTCAATCCCACAGACACCATTTGATGGCATGGTCATCGGTCCTCTTGAAAGATAAACACACCAAGGCGGCAAGAAACGCAGACATACGGGGGACTTTTTAGGCGATTCCGTTAACGATAACTTTACCTGTTTTTCAGGACCCACATGCAGCTCTCCCTTGGTTTCGGCATGTCAAATAGCCTGTTGCTTATCGCACTACCTGTATCAATGCGCCTTGGCGTACTAATTAAGTTACAATGAGAACAGTTTGCAGCTGGAGCTGTAGGACTCTAGCTTTTTCATACCTTTTCTGTTTTCTTTCTTTTTTTCCAGCTCCCTTATGGATAATCCTATCAGGTAGCACCCGTACACTTTGGTACGCTCGATGCTTGCCAGGGGCTTCATAGCACCCCACATTACGGCAACAGAAGTCTGAACACTTTTTATAAGTATAGTTCGGCACCCCGAATTTAGCATTATATGCATTGGCTCCGAATCATGTCTTTGGTCAATAGTTGGGTTGCCCGGCTCCTGTGCTTGCTACCTTACGTTCCGCTATATCGGCTAAGGTAGTAAAGGGAGAACTACTGCGATTGTGCCTTGGTTTATCCAAAGGAGCACCTCAGTAGAGAAAGCCCAAAACTGACTGTCATGATGCGGCGAGAGCCGGTCAGCTGTTCGGAGGTTGCAAATCGTTGGAGATTTCTTCCGCATTACGCGAAAGATTGGTACTTCCTGATCAGACGCTTATAGCACTCTAGTTCGGATACTAGGGGCTGCGCCCATGTTTTTATTGTCGCACTCCTATGGCTAAGTGAGGGCGTTACAACCGCATAGTCTGGTTGCCTGGTTCGTTGCGCTAAACAACTCCTTCAAGGACCATCTAATTGGATCAAGATTGTTTAGATTCCATCCCGAACACCCCCGTACTACCTACGTGGGGGCAGAAGCCGACGACTGGTTAATCCTCAGATTTCATACAACACGACCGCACAGGAAGTAAATTTTTTAAAACATAACAAACATTATATGGCATAAACACTTTGTTTTACAAGGTAGAGGGAGCTTGAGTACATTCACTCAAAGATAATGTCTTTTGCACAATGATCCGCAACAATGCGGGATCCCTCCAGGACACCATCAAAATATAACTCGGGTCAGCGGTGGTCCTTGCCCTCAGGTGGCCCCTCGGTCATTAGCTTCTTGGCATCCATCTTTGCCCAATGCGTCTTGACGCGGGCAAAGGCCATCCGTGCACCTTCGATACATACCGACCGCTGTATAACCTCAAGCTGGGGGCAGGCATCAACAAGCCGCTTCACAAGTCCGAAGTAGCTGCTAGGTATCGGCGTGACAGGCCATAGTCGGACTATCACCTCCTTCATGGCTAGCTCGGCCGCCTTGTGCAGCTTGACCAGCTGTTTCAGCTGGTCGCTGAAGGACACCGGATGTTCGGGCACAAGATATTGAGACCAGAACAGCTTCTCCGTAGAGCTCCCCCCCTCGGCTTGATAGAACTCGACAGCGTCCGATACGCTGCGCGGCAAATCCGTAAATGCTCTCGGAGAGCTCCAAATTCGGATAAGTAAAAGGAACGCTTCCTTCACAAAGTTGCTTTGCATAATGGAAGCCTTACCCGCCGCGATCTTCTGGGCCGCCTGGATTTCCTGAAGGGCGATCTGGGCTTCGGCTCGAGCCTCCTGTGCGCTCTGGAGGGCCTTCGCAAGTTCGGACGCTTGCGTCTTAGAATCACGCTCCAAGGACTCGCACTTCTTGACGGCGTCCTGGAGCTCTTGCTGAACCTCGCCGACCCGGGCCTCGTGCTTCTCGCGCGCGGTGCGTTCCTTGGCCGCTTTGTCCTCGGCCTTCTCTAATGCCTTCTTGAGGGCCGCCACCTCGGTCGTGGCCCCTAATAAACTTCATGGCACTTTAGTCAAGCATGAACCATTCATCCTTCCTAAACATACACGCAGGTTACTGCATACCTTTGCTGTCCTCCAGGTGCTTCTTCACGAGGCCGCGCTCTTTCTCGGCCCGCTCCAGGTCCTACTTCAGTCCGGAGACCTGCGCAATGTGAGCGGCAGCAGCCAGCAGCGACGCTTGCTTATTCACATAGACATATTATGTTAGAATCTTGCGAAAATTATTTTGATCCCCTGTTCGGCTTTTCCTTTTCGGACACCGAACAGAGCATCAGGGGCTACTGTCCAGATTGTGATATTTTTCTATAATTGTACCCTCAAAGCCTATTAAAAGGCTAGTGCAGGCCTCGGTTAGTCTGCTTTTGGCGGACTGAACCTTTTCGATCACCGTACCCATAAGGACACGGTGCTCATCCACAATGGCGGCGCCTCGCAGCGCTTCCAGCAGATTATCCGATGCCTCTGGTTGGACAGAGGTCATCGGTGGAACAGACAAACCTCCTCCTTTCGGGGAAGGCCATTCGCTGGACTCCGGAGCCGTATAGGTCTCCGGAATGGTATCCGGCTGAGGGCCGAAGAGAACTTGGCCCCCACTGCCAGTCCCCATGGGGGCTTTTCCCCCATGTGTCCGACAGCCGAGGAGTCATCCTGCAGCGCCACCTTAACGATTTCTGGAATCTCCCCTGGTCTGGGAAGGTCCTTTGGGACGCCACCTCGTCATCACCCTTGGGTGAGGCAGAATGAGCGGGCAGCGGAGACATGCTAGCCATCTCCTTTGAGTCTAGCGAATCCTCTATCGAGGATCGTGGGGAGCCGTCATGGGCAGGACTGTGATGGTATTGTTTAAACATATTAATATTATAAACTGGAAAGGCCAGGTATTGGGAGGTGCATAGGGTTTTGGTACTTACAAGGCAGCCCGAGGCTTGGTCCGGGGCATACGCTCCGGACTGCTTTCGACACCCCATGTAGAGTTATCCGCAAGGGAGCCCTTCCCCCTCTTGGGCGCTTTCGCCTCCAGATTCGTGGATGCCTCTCTTTTCTTCTTTCCCCCCTCCGGGGGGAAGCCTCTTTCTTCTTCCTCCTCTCCGTCATCTTCGGTGACCGAAGAGCCAGTCTCGTCTTCGGACAACATGTCCGAAGCACCCTTTCGGCGAAGGCCGCTCCTGCTCCCTTTGGCCGTCTTCTTGGCCTTCTTCTGCAACACATCATAAGGCGCCGGAAATAGCATTTTCATTAGCAGTGGGGTTTCCTCATCTTCGGGAAGTGGAGTGGGACAATTAATCCGCTCCGCTATGTTGATCCAGGCCTGAAAATTGATAGGAAGGCTTAGACTCCTTCCCAAAATACACCAGTAAAGGCTATACCTTGAATACATGAAAGATCTTACCGAATTGGCCTGATGCTTTAAGCTGAGCCCACGATCTTCGATCGTGGGCGGTGGTGTCTTGCCGGCCTTGAAGAGCACTTTCCATATATCTTCGTGCGTTCTACCGAAGAGCTCTCGTAGTGTCTGATGCTTGGCCGGATTGAACTCCCACAAAAAGCAAGTCCGGTGTTGGCACAGAAGGATCCGGCGAATGAGCATAACCTGGATCACGTGGATGAGTTTGATCCTCTTGGTTAGCATGTTCTGAACGCACGTCTGGAGCCCAGTCAACTCGCTCGAAGAGCCCCAGGCGAGGCCCTTCTCTTGCTAGGAGGTAAGCCGCAGCGGAGTTCCGGATCGAAATTCGGGGGCCGCCGCCCAGTTGGTGTCGCGCGGCTCGGTGATGTAGAACCACCCCGACTGCCACCCCTTCACCATCTCCATGAAGGAACCTTCAGGCCATATCACGTCGGACATCTTGCCCACCTTGGCGCCTCCGCACTCTGCCTGTTGGCCTCTCACCACCTTCGGCTTTACGTCGAAAGTCTTCAGCCATAGGACGAAGTGAGGCGGGATGCGGAGGAAGGCCTCGCAAACGATTATAAATGCCGAGATGTTGAGGACAAAGTTGGGGGCTAGATCATGGAAATCTAGCCCGTAGTAAAACATCAGTCCGCGGACAAACGGGTGGAGAGGGAATCCCAGCCCACGGACGAAATGTGCGAGAAACACAACCCTCTCATGGGGTTCTGGGGTAGGGACGATCTGTCCTTCGGCCGAGAGATGGTGAACGATCTCCTTGGTCAGGTATCCGGCCTCTCGAAGCTCCTTGATGTCCTTCTTATTAACATAAGAAGCCATCCACTTGCCACCTGCTCCGGATCCGGACATGGTGGAGTACTTTCTCGAGTGGGATACAGATGAGAACTTGGGCGCTGGAGCTCAAGAGTGGAAAGGCAGAAGAAGAGAGAAGGCGTGGGAGAAGAAAGGGGAATCTTATCTCCTTATAAGGGCAGTGAATATTGAACGCCACCCCACTCGCCTCAAAATTCTCCTGCTCCCGAGGGCTGTGTAAACGGCACAGTTGGGTTACCCATGCCCGTATTGATGAGAATCCCGTAATAAGGGTGAAGGAAATATGCCCTAGAGGCAATAATAAAGTTATTATTTATTTCCTTATATCATGATAAAAGTTTATTATTCATGCTAGAATTGTATTAACCGGAAACATAATACATGTGTGAATACATAGACAAACAGAGTGTCACTAGTATGCCTCTACTTGACTAGCTCGTTAATCAAAGATGGTTATGTTTCCTAACCATGGACAAATAGTTGTTATTTGATTAACGGGATCACATCATTAGTTGAATGATCTGATTGACATGACCCATTCCATTAGCTTAGCACCCGATCGTTTAGTATGTTGCTATTGCTTTCTTCATGACTTATACATGTTCCTATGACTATGAGATTATGCAACTCCCATTTGCCAGAAGAACACTTTGTGTGCTACCAAACGTCACAACGTAACTGGGTGATTATAAAGGAGCTCTACAGGTGTCTCCAAAGGTACATGTTGGGTTGGCGTATTTCGAGATTAGGATTTGTCACTCCGATTGTCGGAGAGGTATCTCTGGGCCCTCTCCGTAATGCACATCACTTAAGCCTTGCAAGCATTGCAACTAATGAGTTAGTTGCGGGATGATGTATTACAGAACGAGTAAAGAGACTTGCCGGTAACGAGATTGAACTAGGTATAGGATACCGACGATCGAATCTCGGGCAAGTAACATACCGATGACAAAGGGAACAACGTATGTTGTTATGTGGTCTGACCGATAAAAGATCTTTGTAGAATATGTAGGAGCCAATATGAGCATCCAGGTTCCGCTATTGGTTATTGACCGGAGACGTGTCTCGGTCATGTCTACATTGTTCTTGAACCCGTAGGGTCCGCACGCTTAAGGTTACGATGACAGTTATATTATGAGTTTATGCATTTTGATGTACCGAAGGTTGTTCGGAGTCCCGGATGTGATCACGGACATGACGAGGAGTCTCGAAATGGTCGAGACATAAATATTGATATATTGGAAGCCTATGTTTGGATATCGGAAGTGTTCCGGGTGAAATCGGGATTTTGCCGGAGTGAGGTTACCGGAACCCCCCGGGAGGTATATGGGCCTTAGTGGGCCTTAGTGGAAGAGAGGAGAGGTGGCCAGAGATGGGCCGCGTGCCCCTCCCCCCTTGGTCCGAATTGGACAAGGAGAGGGGGCCGGCCCCCCTTCCTCCTCTCTCTCCTCTTCCCCCCCTCCACGAATCCTATTCCAACTAGGAAAGGGGGGGAGTCCTACTCCCAGAAGGAGTAGGACTCCTCCTGGCGCGCCACACCTTGGCCGGCCGGCCCCCCTCCCTTTAACCTTTATATACGGAGGCAGGGGCACCCCTAGAGACACAAGTTGATCCACGTGATCATATCCTTAGTCGTGTGCGGTGCCCCCTTCCACCATAGTCCTCGATAATATTGTAGTGGTGCTTAGGCGAAGCCCTGCGACGGTAGTACATCAAGATCGTCACCACGCCGTCGTGCTGAAGGAACTCCTCCCCGACACTTTGCTGGATCGGAGTCCGGGGATCGTCATCGAGCTGAACGTGTGCTAGAACTCGGAGGTGCCGTAGTTTCGGTGCTTGATCGGTCGGGCCGTGGAGACGTACGACTACATCAACCAAACGCTTCCGTTGTCGATCTACAAGGGTACGTAGATCATACTCTCCCCTCTCGTTGCTATGCATCACCATGATCTTGCGTGAGCGTAGGAAAATTTTGAAATTACTAGGAAACCCAACAGTGGCATCCGAGCCTAGGTTTTATATGTTGATGTTATATGCACGAGTAGAACACAAGTGAGTTGTGGGCGATATAAGCCATACTGCTTACCAGCATGTCATACTTTGGTTCGGCGGTATTGTTGGACGAAGCGGCCCAGACCGACATTACGCGTACGCTTACGCGAGACCGGTTCTCCCGACGTGCTTTGCACATAGGTGGCTTGCGGGTGACAGTTTCTCCAACTTTAGTTGAACCGAGTGTGGCTATGCCCGGTCCTTGCGAAGGTTAAAACAGCACCAACTTGACAAACTATCGTTGTGGTTTTGATGCGTAGGTAAGATTGGTTCTTGCTTAAGCCCGTAGCAGCCACGTAAAACATGCAACAACAAAGTAGAGGACGTCTAACTTGTTTTTGCCGGGCATGTTGTGATGTGATATGGTCAAGACATGATGCTAAATTTTATTGTATGAGATGATCATGTTTTGTAACCAAGTTATCGGCAACTGGCAGGAGCCATATGGTTGTCGCTTTATTGTATGCAATGCAATCGCGCTGTAATGCTTTACTTTATCACTAAGCGGTAGCGATAGTCGTGGAAGCATAAGATTGGCGAGACGACAACGATGCTACGATGGAGATCAAGGTGTCGCGCCGGTGACGATGGTGATCATGACGGTGCTTCGGAGATGGAGATCACAAGCACAAGATGATGATGGCCATATCATATCACTTATATTGATTGCATGTGATGTTTATCTTTTATGCATCTTATCTTGCTTTGATTGACGGTAGCATTACAAGATGATCTCTCACTAAATTATCAAGAAGTGTTCTCCCTGAGTATGCACCGTTGCGAAAGTTCTTCGTGCTGAGACACCACGTGATGATCGGGTGTGATAGGCTCTACGTTCAAATACAATGGGTGCAAAACAGTTGCACACGCGGAATACTCAGGTTATACTTGACAAGCCAAGCATATACAGATATGGCCTCGGAACACGGAGACCGAAAGGTCGAGCGTGAATCATATAGTAGATATGATCAACATAGTGATGTTCACCAATGAAACTACTCCATCTCACGTGATGATCGGACATGGTTTAGTTGATTTGGATCACGTAATCACTTAGATGATTAGAGGGATGTCTATCTAAGTGGGAGTTCTTTAAGTAATATGATTAAATGAACCTAAATTTATCATGAACTTAGTACCTAATAGTATCTTGCTTGTTTATGTATGATTGTAGATAAATGGCCCGTGCTGTTGTTCCGTTGAATTTTAATGCGTTCCTTGAGAAAGCAAAGTTGAAAGATGATGGTAGCAATTACACGGACTGGGTCCGTAACTTGAGGATTATCCTCATTGCTGCACAGAAGAATTACGTCCTGGAAGCACCGCTGGGTGCCAGGCCTGCTGCTGGAGCAACACCGGATGTTGTGAACGTCTGGCAGAGCAAAGCTGATGACTACTCGATAGTTCAGTGTGCCATGCTTTACGGCTTAGAACCGGGACTTCAACGACATTTTGAACGTCATGGAGCATATGAGATGTTCCAGGAGTTGAAGTTAATATTTCAAGCAAATGCCCGGATTGAGAGATATGAAGTCTCCAATAAGTTCTATAGCTGCAAAATGGAGGAGAACAGTTCTGTTAGTGAGCATATACTCAAAATGTCTGGGTATAATAATCACTTGATTCAAATGGGAGTTAATCTTCCAGATGATTGCGTCATTGACAGAATTCTCCAATCACTGCCACCAAGCTACAAGAGCTTCGTGATGAACTATAATATGCAAGGGATGAATAAGACTATTCCCGAGCTCTTCGCAATGCTAAAAGCTGTGGAGGTAGAAATCAAAAAGGAGCATCAAGTGTTGATGGTCAACAAGACCACTAGTTTCAAGAAAAAGGGCAAAGGGAAGAAGAAGGGGAACTTCAAGAAGAACAGCAAGCAAGTTGCTGCTCAAGAGAAGAAACCCAAGTCCGGACCTAAGCCTTAAACTGAGTGCTTCTACTGCAAGCAGAATGGTCACTGGAAGCGGAACTGCCCCAATTATTTGGCGGATAAGAAGGATGGCAAGGTGAACAAAGGTATATGTGATATACATGTTATTGATGTGTACCTTACTAATGCTCGCAGTAGCACCTGGGTATTTGATACTGGTTCTGTTGCTAATATTTGCAACTCAAAACAGGGACTACGGATTAAGCGAAGATTGGCTAAGGACGAGGTGACGATGCGCGTGGGAAACGGTTCCGAAGTCGATGTGATCACGATCGGCACGCTACCTCTACATCTACTTTCGGGTTAATATTAGACCTAAATAATTGTTATTTGGTGCCAGCGTTAAGCATGAACATTATATCTGGATCTTGTTTGATGCGAGACGGTTATTCATTTAAATCAAAGAATAATGGTTGTTCTATTTATATGAGTAATATCTTTTATGGTCATGCACCCCTGAAGAGTGGTCTATTCTTATTGAATCTCGATAGTAGTAACACACATATTCATAATGTTGAAACCAAAAAATGCAGAGTTGATAATGATAGTGCAACTTATTTGTGGCACTGCCGTTTAGGTCATATCGGTGTAAAGCGCATGAAGAAACTCCATACTGATGGACTTTTGGAACCACTTGATTATGAATCACTTGGTACTTGCGAACCGTGCCTCATGGGCAAGATGACTAAAACGCCGTTCTCCGGTACTATGGAGAGAGCAACATATTTTTTGGAAATCATACATACAGATGTATGTGGTCCGATGAATATTGAGGCTCGTGGCGGATATCGTTATTTTCTCACCTTCACAGATGATTTAAGCAGATATGGGTATATCTACTTAATGAAACATAAGTCTGAAACGTTTGAAAAGTTCAAAGAATTTCAGAATGAAGTTGAAAATTATTGTAACAAGAAAATAAAGTTTCTACGATCTGATCGTGGAGGAGAATATTTGAGTTACGAGTTTGGTGTACATTTGAAACAATGCGGAATAGTTTCGCAACTCACGCCACCCAGAACACCACAGCGTAATGGTGTGTCCGAACGTCGTAATCGTACTTTACTAGATATGGTGCGATCTATGATGTCTCTTACTGATTTACCACTATCGTTTTGGGGTTATGCTTTGGAGACGGCCGCATTCACGTTAAATAGGGCACCATCAAAATCCGTTGAGACGACGCCTTATGAACTATGGTTTGGCAAGAAACCAAAGTTGTCATTTCTGAAAGTTTGGGGCTGAGATGCTTATGTGAAAAAGCTTCAACCTGATAAGCTCAAACCCAAATCGGAGAAATGTGTCTTCATAGGATATCCAAAGGAGACTATTGGATACACCTTCTATCACAGATCCGAAGGCAAGACTTTTGTTGCTAAGTTCGGAAACTTTCTGGAGAAGGAGTTTCTCTCGAAAGAAGTGAGTGGGAGGAAAGTAGAACTTGACGAGGTAACTGTACCTGCTCCCTTATTGGAAAGTAGTGCATCACAGAAAACTGTTTCTGTGACACCTACACCAATTAGTGAGGAAGCTAATGATAATGATCATGAAACTTCAGAACAAGATACTACTGAACCTCGTAGATCAACCAGAGTGAGATCCGCACCAGAGTGGTACGGTAATCCTGTTCTGGACTTCATGCTACTAGATCATGATGAACCTACGAACTATGAAGAAGCGATGGTGAGCCCAGATTCCGCAAAATGGCTTGAAGCCATGAAATCTGAGATGGGATCCATGTATGAGAACAAAGTATGGACTTTGGTTGACTTGCCCAATGATCGGCAAGCAATTGAGAATAAATGGATCTTCAAGAAGAAGACTGACGCCGACGGTAATATTACTGTCTACAAAGCTCGACTTGTCGCAAAAGGGTTTCGGCAAGTTCAAGGGATTGACTACGATGAGACCTTCTCACCTATAGCGATGCTTAAGTCTGTCCGAATCATGTTAGCAATTGCCACATTTTATGATTATGAAATTTGGCAGATGGATGTCAAAACTGCATTCCTGAATGGATTTATGGAAGAAGAGTTGTATATGATGCAACCGGAAGGTTTTGTCGATCCAAAGGGAGCTAACAAAGTGTGCAAGCTCCAGCGATCCATTTATGGACTGGTGCAAGCCTCTCGGAGTTGGAATAAACGCTTTGATAGTGTGATCAAAGCATTTGGTTTTATACAGACTTTTGGAGAAGCCTGTATTTACAAGAAAGTGAGTGGGAGCTCTGTAGCATTTCTGATATTATATGTGGATGACATATTACTGATTGGAAATGATATAGAATTTCTGGATAGCATAAAGGGATACTTGAATAAGAGTTTTTCAATGAAAGACCACGGTGAATCTGCTTACATATTAGGCATAAAGATCTATAGAGATAGATCAAGACGTTTAATTGGACTTTCACAAAGCACATACCTTGACAAGATTTTGAAAAAGTTCAAAATGGATCAAGCAAAGAAAGGGTTCTTGCCTGTGTTACAAGGTGTGAAGTTGAGTCGGACTCAATGCCCGACCACTACGGAAGATAGAGAGAAGATGAAAGATGTTCCCTATGCTTCAGCCATAGGCTCTATCATGTATGCAATGGTGTGTACCAGACCTGATGTGTGCCTTGCTATAAGTCTAGCAGGGAGGTACCAAAGTAATCCAGGAGTGGATCACTGGACAGCGGTCAAGAACACCCTGAAGTACCTGAAAAGGACTAAGGATATGTTTCTCGTATATGGAGGTGACAAAGAGCTCATCGTAAACGGTTACGTTGATGCGAGCTTTGACACTGATCCGGACGATTCTAAATCACAAACCGGATACGTGTTTACATTAAACGGTGGAGCTGTCAGTTGGTGCAGTTCTAAACAGAGCGTCGTGGCGGGATCTACGTGTGAAGCGGAATACATAGCTGCTTCGGAAGCAACGAATGAAGGAGTCTGGATGAAGGAGTTCATATCCGATCTAGGTGTCATACCTAGTGCATCGGGTCCAATGAAAATCTTTTGTGACAATACTGGTGCAATTGCCTTGGCGAAGGAATCCAGATTTCACAAGAGAACCAAGCACATCAAGAGACGCTTCAATTCCATCCGGGATCTAGTCCAGGTGGGAGACATAGAGATTTGCAAGATACATACGGATCTGAATGTTGCAGACCCGTTGACTAAGCCTCTTCCACGAGCAAAACATGATCAGCACCAAGGCTCCATGGGTGTTAGAATCATTACTGTGTAATCTAGATTATTGACTCTAGTGCAAGTGGGAGACTGAAGGAAATATGCCCTAGAGGCAATAATAAAGTTATTATTTATTTCCTTATATCATGATAAAAGTTTATTATTCATGCTAGAATTGTATTAACCGGAAACATAATACATGTGTGAATACATAGACAAACAGAGTGTCACTAGTATGCCTCTACTTGACTAGCTCGTTAATCAAAGATGGTTATGTTTCCTAACCATGGACAAAGAGTTGTTATTTGATTAACGGGATCACATCATTAGTTGAATGATCTGATTGACATGACCCATTCCATTAGCTTAGCACCCGATCGTTTAGTATGTTGCTATTGCTTTCTTCATGACTTATACATGTTCCTATGACTATGAGATTATGCAACTCCCGTTTGCCATAGGAACACTTTGTGTGCTACCAAACGTCACAACGTAACTGGGTGATTATAAAGGAGCTCTACATGTGTCTCCAAAGGTACATGTTGGGTTGGCGTATTTCGAGATTAGGATTTGTCACTCCGATTGTCGGAGAGGTATCTCTGGGCCCTCTCGGTAATGCAAATCACTTAAGCCTTGCAAGCATTCAAATTAATGAGTTAGTTGCGGGATGATGTATTACAGAATGAGTAAAGAGACTTGCCGGTAACGAGATTGAACTAGGTATAGGATACCGATGATCGAATCTCGGGCAAGTAACATACCGATGACAAAGGGAACAACGTATGTTGTTATGCGGTCTGACCGATAAAAGATCTTCGTAGAATATGTAGGAGCCATTATGAGCATCCAGGTTCCGCTATTGGTTATTGACCGGAGACGTGTCTAGGTCATGTCTACATTGTTCTCGAACCCGTAGGGTCCACACGCTTAAGGTTACGATGACAGTTATATTATGAGTTTATGCATTTTGATGTACCGAAGGTTGTTCGGAGTCCCGGATGTGATCACGGACATGACGAGGAGTCTTGAAATGGTCGAGACATAAAGATTGATATATTGGAAGCCTATGTTTGGATATCGGAAGTGTTCCGGGTGAAATCGGGATTTTACCGGAGTACCGGGAGGTTACCGGAACCCCCCGGGAGGTATATGGGCCTTAGTGGGCCTTAGTGGAAGAGAGGAGAGGTGGCCAGAGATGGGCCGCACGCCCCTCCCCCCCTTGGTCCGAATTGGACAAGGAGAGGGGGCCAACCCCCTTTCCTGCTCTCTCTCCTCTTTCCCCCCCTCCACGAATCCTATTCCAACTAGGAAAGGGGGGAGTCCTACTCCCAGAAGGAGTAGGACTCTTCCTGGCGCGCCACACCTTGGCCGTCCGGCCCCCCTCACTTGAACCTTTATATACGGATGCAGGGGCACCCCTAGAGACACAAGTTGATCCACGTGATCATATTCTTAGCCGTGTGCGGTGCCCCCATCCACCATAGTCCTCAATAATATTGTAGCGGTGCTTAGGCGAAGCCCTGCGATGGTAGTACATCAAGATCGTCACCACGCCATCGTGCTGACGGAACTCTTCCCCGACACTTTGCTGGATCGGAGTCCGGGGATCGTCATCGAGCTGAACGTGTGCTAGAACTCGGAGGTGCCATAGTTTCGGTGCTTGATCGGTCGGGCCGTGGAGACGCACGACTACATCAACCAAACGCTTCCGTTGTCGATCTACAAGGGTACGTAGATCATACTCTCCCCTCTCGTTGCTATGCATCACCATGATCTTGCGTGAGCGTAGGAAAATTTTGAAATTACTACGAAACCCAACAAAGGGGGCACGATCTCTGCTTTGACAAGACGTGCCAATGGCAAACCGCGTCTCGAAACGTGGAGCGACAGGCAAAAAATGGTTCAAAATTATGACCGGATGGACGTGATGTCATGTGGTAAAAGTTGTTAGCGGATTGGACTCGTGTATTATTATATTCTCTCTATGGTTGTGTGTGGTGTGTGTTATAGGTCCGGACATGATCAATTCATCTGAAGACTATTTTGGAGTTCGGAAAGAGGAACCCGCCTTGCAATGCCAAAGACAGCACTACGCGCCGGATACCTTGTCATTGAAGCCAGGTTCAGGGGCTACTGAGGGAGTCCTGGACTAATGGGTCCTCGGGCATCCGGCCCGTTAGCCATGGGCTGTGAAGATACGAAGACCGAAGACTGCACCCATGTCCAGATGGGACTCTCCTTGGCGTGGAAGGCAAGCTTGGCGTCGAATATGTAGATTCCTTTCTTTGTAACCGACCTTGTGTAACCCTGGATCCTCCCGGTGTCTATATAAACCAGAGGACTTAGTCCAGATAAAAACACTCATTATCATAGCCATACAAGCTAGACCTCTAGGGTTTAGCCATTACGATCTCGAGGTAGATCAACTCTTGTAATACTCATATTCATCAATATCAATCAAGCAGGACGTAGGGTATTACCTCCATAGAGAGGGACCGAACCTGGGTAAACATCGTGTCCCTTGTCTCTTCTTACCATCGACCTTAGACGCACAGTTCGGGACCCCCTACCCGGGATCCGCCGGTTTTGACACTGACACCCATGGGGGGCCCACAAGCCCTGGAGGCGCACCCCCCCTAGGGCGCGACCTCCAGGCTTGTGGATAATCTGTGGCCCTCCTGGATTCCTCCTGAAGCTTCCTAGGTTTCTTCTTGTCCAAGAATTTGTTTTAAAATTTTTCATTTCGTTCAGACTCCATTTGATATTGATTTTCTGTAAAAGACAAAAACATGAAAAAAACCCAGCAACTGGCACCGGGCACTAGGTTAATAGGTTAGTCCCAACAAATGGCATAAAATAGCATAATAATGCATATAAAACATCCAAGATGGATAATATAATAGCATAGAACAATAAAAATTATATATACATTGTAGACGTATCAAGCATACCCAAGCTTAATTCCCGCTCGTCCTCGAGTAGTTAATGATAAAAACAGAATTTTTGATGTGGAATGCCACCTAACATGTTTATGAATGTAATCTTTATTTATGTGGCATGAATATTCATATCCATAATATTTAAAAAAAAGTTTAATATGTACATAAAAACAATAATACTTCAAGTATACTAATAGAGCAATCATGTCTTCTCAAAATATCATGGCTAAAGAAAGTTATCCCTACAAAATCATATAATCTTGTCATGCTCTATGTTCATCACACAAAGTATTTATCATGCACAATCCCGATGACAAGCCAAGCAATTGTTTCATACTTTTGACGTTCTTAGGCCTTTTCAACTTTCATGCAATACATGAGCGTGAGCCATGGATATAACACTATAGGTGGAATAGAATATGGTGGTGGAGGTTGTGTGGAGAAGATAAAAAAGGAGAAAGTCTCACATTGATGAGGCTAATCAATGGGCTATGGAGATGCCCATAAATTGATGCCAATGCAAGAGCAGGGATTGCCATGCAACGGATGCACTAGGGCTATAAGTGTATGGAAGCTCAAAAGAAAACTTAGTGGGTGTGCATCCAACTTGCTTGCTCACGAAGACCTAGGGCAATCTGAGGACGCCCATCATTAGAATATACAAGCCAAGTTCTATAATGAAAAATCACACTAGTAGTATATGAAAGTGACAAAATAGGGGACTCTATCATGAAAAACATGGTGCCACTTTGAAGCACAAGTGTCGAAAAGGATAGTGATGTCGCTTGAGATGCGTTGGTGTTTCCCCAAGGAATAAGGGAGAATGCAGCACAACAACGAGAAGGTATTTCCCTCAGTGATGAGACCAAGGTTATCGAACCAGTAGGAGAACCACGCAACACTACGTAAATGGTACCTGCACACAAATAACAAATACTTCCAACTCGACGCGTTAAAGGGGTTGTCAATCCCTTTCGGGTAACGGTGCCAAAAAGTGATGTAAGGATAGGATAAAATTGTAGTAGATTGATAGATGAAAATAAAAGTAAATAAAACGCAGCAAGGTATTTTTGGGTTTTCGATAATATAGATATTAAAATAAAAGAAGCAAATAAAACAAAAGGCAATTGGCAATATGGATCTAAAAGTATATGATAGGAAAATAGACCCGTGGGCCATAGATTTCACTGGTGGCTTCTCTCGAGAAGATAGCAATGGTGGGTAGACAATTACTGTTGGGTAATTGATATAAAAGCAAATAATTATGACAATATCCAAGACAATGATCATGTATATAGGCATCACGTCCAAGATTAGTAGACCGACTCCTGCCTGCATCTACTAGTATTACTCCACACATCGACCGCTATCCAGCATGCATCTAGTGTATTAAGTTCATGGAGAGACGGAGTAATGCAATAAGAACGATGACATGATGTAGACACGATCTATTCATGTAGGAATAGACCTCATATTTTTATCCTTAATAGAAACGATACATGCGTGCCTTGCTTCCCCTTCTGTCACTGGGAAAGGGCACCGCAAGATCGAACCCATTACAAAGCACCTCTTCACATTGCAAGATAAATAGATCTAGTTGGCCAAACAAAACCCAAATATCGAAGAAGAAATACGAGGCTATAACAATCAAGATTGGATATTAAATCAAGGCAAATCTGATCATAAACTCACAATTCATCAGATCCCAACAAACACACTGCAAATAGTCATTACATCAAATAGATCTCCAAGAGACCGTTGTATTGTGATACAAAGAGAGAGAAAGCCATCTAGCTACTACCTACGAACCCGTAGGTCTGAGTTGAACTACTCACGCATCATCGAAGAGGCACCAATGAGGATGATGAACCCCTCCGTGATGGTGTCTAGATTGGATTTATGGTTCTGGAACTTGCGGGGGCTGGAATTGTTTTTCGTCGACTTCCCTAGGGTTTATGCAGCAAGGAGGTATTTATAGAGCGAAGAGGCAGTGCGGGAGGCCATCGAGGTGGGCAGAACCCACCTGGGCGCGCCCTGGTGGGTTGTGCCCCCCTCGCCACCCAGGTGCTTCCACTACAAAAAAATACACTTCCATGATGATATGTGTTTGTCACAGTAGGTCGCGTTTTTTGTCATGCATGTACATCCATGACGATTTTATGACAGAATCAAGATAGTCATACCTGTGCTGTCGTAGAAGTGTTCCATGACATTACCAACATTATCATCACGGAAGTGTGCACTTCCATGACGATAAATCGCGCGTCACAGAAGTGCTTTTGTCAAGGGTAACCGACACGTGGCATCCACCGTAACGGAACGCCGTTAAGCTATCGGGTCGGGTTTTGGATCCGATAACCCGTTAACAACCCCGACCAATGGGGATTTTCCACGTGTAAAATCATCATTGGCTAGAGGAAACACGTGTCGGCTCATCGTTGGGACATATGTCATTCACTCATTGGACAGAAGGCGCCTATGATACGTCGACACGTGGCACGGCCCAACAGAGGCCCATTCCTGTGAAAAGGCCGGCCCGTTTGACTTGGTCAAAAGGTGGCGGGCCGGCCCATGGAAAGCCTGTTAATGGCCTGTTTGCATATAGCCCATTTACAGCCCGCTAACCCAAGGCCCGTTACGCCCTATCCGAATTAGGCCCAGTAGCGTCATCTGGGCCATCCAATATGATTCCAGCCCGTTTTCACTTCTGGCCCATGTATGGCCCATGACGTCTTTCGGCCCATATGAGGCCCTATGTAACTCTTGGCCTATTAACGGACCGTGGTGAAACTGGCCCATAATGAACAGTGTATCACTTTATACCCATTAACGGCCCGTTATTCCGTTGGGCCGTTTCCAGCCCATGTTATCTTTCGGCCTTCTCAGAGCCCATTTGTTCTTGGGCTCATTTCCAGCATTCGTTTACTTACGGCCCGTTACTGTCATTTTCTGCTTGTGGGCCAAATTCAGCCCGTGGTTATAGTTGGCCCGTTTGTGGTCCGTTAATACGTTGGGCCATTTTCATAGCATCATCAAATACGGCCTATTAACGATGGCCCGTTTACGGCCATAATGCGGCCTGTTATTGGCCCATGTTTGGCCAATCGATCATACGTCCCGTATAAGGCCCATTGATGATACGGCCCGTAGAAGGCCCATTGTTTCTACGGCCCGTAGAAAGCCCATTGTTTCTACGGCCCGTAGAAGGCCTACTGTTTCTACGGCCCGTAGAAGGCCCACTATTTATACGGCCCGTAGGAGGCCCAGTGTCACTACAGTAAATATTAGCCCATGGTTATTATGGCCTAGTTTTAAAAAATAGGTTATTGCAGCCACTAGCAAACCGCGGAAAAAGAACTGCACTGACTACAAGCAAACAAATAAACAAGACAACAAGGAAATAAATAAGCAAACAACTTATGCTAGGCTATCACGGCTATTACACATATTACATCCACTAGGCATCGCAAATATAGGGAACAAAGCAGCATATAAACGCCGCAGCAAAACAAGTCCAGAACTGAAACCACTTCAGAAGAGTTCAAGAAACAATATCCTGGGTACCCATAATGCTGGCAAGATGCTTAGCAAGCTTATTAACTTTCTCTTATTTGGCGCTTAAATCCTCCAGCGCTTGCTGTTGCAAAAGAAAGGACTGCTGTTTATCAGCCACAATAACTTGATGTTCGAGTTACTGGCCAGTACCGCTGGCACAAGCGCTTGTAGCTGGCCAGTACCGCTGTCCTGTTCAAGAACCCCCTCCAATTCAAATGGCTGATAAACAAGAAAAGAAATTGAACGTACAAACATTGGATGATAGACAGATGTGGTAATTCACATATATGTTGTCTAACCAAACAGGACAACATGACATAGTTTCACATATATGATGCCTAACTAAACATGATAGCATGACACAGTTTCAGATATATGATGGATAACTTAACAGGATATAATGGCATAATTCAACATATGATGAGTACCTAAACAGGATGACATGACACAACTATATGATGTCTTTCTAAAATAGGTTGGGATGAAATAATTCACATACATGTTGTCTAAGTATACAGGATGGCATGATATAATTGACATAATTGATTCATATACTAAGCAGCTGGCACTCGCATGTATGATCTCTAAACTAAGCAGATAGAATTCAATATTGTGCATATGACGTCTAAACTAAGCAATGCAAGACACCATATGCATCATATGAGAAATGTAAACATTGCAACTTAGAGCATACACCTCAGGTGGGATATAGGACTGGTCATCTATCTCTGAATCCTCCTCTGAGGAGCTCCCTGTAACCATCGAGATATATGCTTCAACATGTACCATTGCCTGCTCTGAAGACCTTGTTTTCACTCCAGATTTTTCCATAACCGGCCCAAATGGCTGATACACATGAAGAGTAGTTCAATATACACAGATTGTCGACAAATGGAATACGTAATGAAAAAAAAGATGGCATGAGATAATTCACATATATGATGCCTGGCTCCATGGCTGTGCATAATTCACATATATGATAACTGGTTGAAAAACATGGCATTGCATAATTCACATATCTGATATAGAAAGCAAACAGGAGGCATTCACACAAAGCATGTCTAATCTAAGCAGGTGGCATGGCAATGCAAGACACCATATGCATGATATGAGCAATATAACCCAGTCAAGTTAGAGCATGCACCTCCGGGGGGGGATACAACTAGTCATCTCTCTCTGAATCCTCCTCTGAGGAGCTATCTGTAACCAGCAAGAAATCAGCATCGAGAGGTAGCACTGACTGCTCAGAAGACCTTGTTTTCACTCCAGATTTTCCCATGACCGACTCAAATGGCTTATGCACAGGAAGAGTAGATGAATGTATAAACATTGTTGACAAATGGAATACATTATGGAAAAAATATGGCATGGTACAATTCACGTATACGATGACTGGCTAAACAGGATGGCATTGCATGATTCACGTATATGATGCCTGGCTAAAGAAGATGGCATTGCATAATTCCTATATACTCCCTCCGTTCCTAAATATTTGTCTTTTTAGAGATTTCAAATGGACTACCACATACAGATGTATATATACACATTTTAGAGTGTAGATTCACTCATTTTGTTCCGTATGTAGTCACTTGTTGAAATCTCTAAAAAGACAAATATTTAAGAATGGTGGGAGTATAATATAGAAACCAAACATGTGGCATTCACACAAAGCAAATCTAAACTAAGCTGATGACATATAAGATGTATAATGTAAGTAATGCAAGGCGCCATATGCATGATATGACCAACATTAGCATGCCAGGTTAGAGCAAACACCTCAGGTGGTAAACAGGCGTGGTCGACTCCTTCTGAATCTCCATCTGAACAGTTATCTTCCTCTGGAATACAATCTGGAAATGCAGGAGGGGGGGGGGCACTTCGCCCACCATGGAGCGGCGTCTGCATGACATTATATTCGCACGCAACAGTCTTCTCTTTTTCTCTACATGTTCAGTACGATTGTGTACAATATCTGACATGCATAATAAAAAAAATAGTTAGATTTTGTAAGGCCTAAGGGGTGCATGCAAAAATCAAGACTGAGGTAGCAAACGAGTGGATGGATCCAAAACTAATGATAGCAGGTAGATTATAGCTTCAGTTTAAAAAGATAGACAATGGATCATCTATTGTTTGTTGCCCACCCAACATGAACCACATAGAAGACCCATATGAACCAGATAGTAGACAGATACTATTCGTTGCTGGCTCGATATGAGACCCATGGGCAATTCAAAACTCAAGATTGAACGATAAAGTAGCAGGTAATAATAACCGATGTATAACGTAAGCAAACACGAAAGACTGCGACCTCTCTTCTGGAACTGTGTAGTCCTCAGGTTCATCTGCTCAAGTCAATGATGGTAATGCAGTTGGCGTGGCTGCCGGCAACGGGGAAGATGATCTGAGGCGGCGAAAGGAAGTCTGCAGGGGGGATCTCTGCGCAGTGAACGCTTCTTTCGATGGTGCACCTCAGGTGGGGTGGATGACGGCACGGCAAGAGCAAGACATAACACACAGAGTTTTCTTTGACGCCTATCTGAAAATGAAGTAAATCTGTAAGGGCTCCTTAGAATTGGAGGATTCTATAAATGCAGGGACAGGAAAAACACATGAATAGGATAGGAATGCACATGCAAAACAGAGCATTTGGAAACAAAGGATTTCAGTCAACCTGGGTGTTTGGCTCACATGAATTGGAAGAACAGAGGAATGGAGAAACAAAGTGATGCGACGAGTGTACAACCTCTTTGGCATAGCCTTGTGGACCTCAGCATCATTGGGTTGGACGTGGAGGATGGTGATGATGCTGGTGTGACTGTCAGAGGCGGGGAAGAAGATCCGAGGCCTCTGGAAACGGCGCCGAGGGTACTGCTCCGCTGTGATGGACGGTTCCGTCGTTGGAGCAGCTCCGCTAAGGTGTATGGCGACGAGGCTGAAGCATGACAAGACAGACAATGTTAATCTGAAGTGGGACCCTAATATCATCTGCAATAGATGATGTAAAATACATCACCAAAAAGTGATAGATGTAAAACGCATCAGCCGCGCCACGACTGCTCTGACAGATGCTGTAAGTACTGTTCACTCTGAACTTAACTAAAGAAAATGAACTTCACAGTAGAAACTGAATTTTACTGTCGAAACTGATTGAACTAGTAACAGAGCATTGCAATAGATGTTTAGGGTGTTCGAGCACTAGTAGCAGAGAAGCAGTGATCTAAATCAGCAGACGCTCGAGCAGGGAACGCACTAGCAGAGAGCAAGTCGTGCAGTAGCACCACGAGCAAGTGCTAAAGCAGCAACTCCTGTAGCTGCCGAGGTCGTGCAGTAGCAGCAGCAGTGCAAGAAAGAGCAAGAGCAGAGTAGCAGCATGAATGAAAGTAGGAGCAGTGCAGCAGCACGACCGACAACAAGAACAGAGCCGCAGCGCGAGCGAGAGCCGGAGCAGCTGCAGCTAGTGCCGTTGTGGAAGTCGCCACCGAGGAAGCAACGACATGGGGGAGAGACGCCGTGGATGATGTGGCCGGCGACGGCGTCGTCGATGGAGACACGCCATGTCTGCTCGGTATCGAGCACCGGCAGCCCTATGAGATCGAATAAAAGATAAAATGCAGCGCTGAGTGCAGAACCTCCTTGGTGGCGCCGAGTTGGCCTCGGCTTCATAGGAGGAATTGGTGAGGGTGTTGCGGTTTCGGTGGGGCAGGTCCAGACGGAGCTGTGGGGATTGAGGTGGCGCAATAGACGAGGCGAACGTTGGGGCAGCTCCTTGGAGGTAGAGGACGGGGCAGCTGATCCGGTGGGACGACGAGATCAACAACGGATCCTCATTCGGTGTGGTGGATGAGGGACGGCGAGCTGTTGCGGTAGATGACGTAGTCGGGGAAGAGTCTCCGGCTGGGCGGCGGTCGGGAGGCTGACGGAGGAGCGTGGGGTCTCGTGGGTTTTGGCGGCCTCGGTGTATGAATGGGGGGGGGGCGAAGGGGGAGGGGTGAGCCAAGCTTAGGGACGCGCTTGTCTGAAAAGTAGGGTAAGTTATCAGTGTACCCCCACCGGTTTTGACACCGCGACATGGAACTTCATTTCCGGTTGAGGGGTAGAAGGGGGATTTCGCGTGTCTGGGCTGCGGGAGCGATTTCGGATGAGGATGGAGTTCTCGCGCATGTCCAAATTTCGGGATAACAAGGCGCGGCGTGGGTTGAAGAAGCGGGAGTTTCAAAGCAGGTGAGACAAAAGATACTCGAGCTTGAAAATTTCGGGATAACAAGGTGCGGATTCCTTGTTCGGTAGAACAAACTTAACGTGTAAAAAAACAATTCATACAAGACACAAGAGAGTCATGTCCCCTTTTACTATATTGCTATAGATGCCATTGAAAAAACTACAAGAAAAATGTAAAAAAAATCGGGAGAACAAGATTACCTTGCGCAGTACCAAATCGATTCGCACTTCCCTTAACAACAACAAAAAACAAATCAATTCCCACCAAAGAAAGAGTAATGTCCCTTTTTATATGATTACAGATGCCATGATCTCAAATTTCAATTTTTGAATCCACGTTATGTTGAATTCGAATATATCGTTAGGTGACCTTGCGGTTTATAATTGATGTAGTCGTACATTTTGATCTTCCATCATATATGAACATTTTACTCCACCATGTGAACATATATATTGTCGTCTACCATATGGACTAAATTTGAATCAATTTTCCTTACTTGAATATGATTGTTGTCAAGTTATACAATAATTTAAATATTATCTTGATAACAAAAAACATACATATAGCAGTAATCATATTTCACTATGAACTACATGTACCATACGCTCTCCAATTCAAATATTTGTATCCATTTTATGTTGAATTCAAATCATAGTACATTATTGGTCTAGGTAGCGAGATGTTTGGGATAATCTAAACCCTGTTTTCACACATATAATTTTTGGCTGAATTGGGACAAGTTTTGGTATAAGCCTCTTGCAAAACGGAGATTCTCTCAACAAGCCTCGTGGTTCCGAGAGGGAACGTGTCACCTTTGTGTGCGAAACGATATACGCTGCCTCCCCCCTGATTTTATTTACAGAGGCAACATAGAACTATATGAGTGCCCTGTTAAATTTTGGAATTATTTCGGGTTCATTTGGCCTTTTTATACATTAATTGAGTTTTGGACTTTTAATGTGCATAATCTAAATATGAATTGCATGCACATGCTCCGGTGCACCAAAGTGGGTTGAAAAATCACATGTGTGTCCCTGGTTGAATTTCTAGGTCCCATGGAAGAAATGAGAATGAAATTCAAACATCTGGGCGTCATGACTCAGCCGAGAACATCGAGAAACTTTGAGTTTAAATTCATGTAAATCAAACTCGCCTGGAAATCATTAAACTTGGCATGGTGTCATGTCATGGCACTAACATGTTGTGGTAAAAATTGGGCCTATTTGGAAGCTTGTGGTTCTAAGAGGGAACGTGCCACCTTTGAGTGTGAAACGATATACGCTGCCCCCCTTGAGTTTCTTAACAAAGGCAACATAGAACTACATTAGTGCCCTGTTAAATTTTGGAATTATTCCGGGTTCGTTTGTCATTTTTTATACAATAATTGAGTTTCTGGTCATTTAATGTGCATAAGTCAAATTTGAACTACAAGCACATGCTCTCGTGCACCAAAGTTGGTTGAAAAATCACATTTGTGTCCTCGGGTGAATTTCTAGGTCCCATGCAAGAAATGAGAATAAAATTAAAACATCTGGGCATCATGGCTCGGCCGAGAACATTGAGAAACTTGGTTTTAAAATTCTTGTAAATCCAAAACACGTCTGAAAATCATGAAACTTGGCATGGATGTCATGTCATGGTACTACCATGTTGTGGTAAAAAAATTGGCCGAATAGGAACAAATTTTGGTATAAGCTTTTGCAAACCGAAGCTTCTCTCAAGAAGGCTCGTGGTTTTGAGAGGGAACGTGCCACCTTTGAGTGCGAAACGATATACATTGTCCCCCTTGAGCTTATTTACAAAGGCAACATAGAACTACATGAGTGCCCTGTTAAATTTTGGAATTATTCCGGCTTCGTTTGGCCTTATTTACACATTAATTGAGTTTTTGGTCATTTAATGTGCATAATTCAAATTTGAACTACAAGCACATGCTCCCGTGCACCAAAGTTGGTTGAAACATCACATTTGTGTCCTCGGGTGAATTTATACTCCCTCCTTCCATCTATATAGGTCCTAATGTGTTTTTCGAGGCTAACTTTGACCAAACGTTAGAGCAATAATATATGACATGCAACTTACACAAAGCATACCTTCAATTTTGTATGTCAAAGGAGCTTCCAATAATATAATTTTCATAGTATACATCTCATGTGCTATTAATCTTGTCAATAGTCAAAGGCTGTCTTGAAAAACACATTAGGCCCTATATAGATGGAAGGAGGGAGTAGGTCCCATGCAAAAAATGAGAATAAAATTCAAACATCTGGGCATCGTGGCTCGGTCGAGAACATTGAGAAACTTGGATTTAAAATCATGAAACTTGGCATGGTGTCATGTCATGGTAGTACCATGTCGTGGTAAAAAAATTGGCCGAATAGGAACAAATTTTGGTATAAGCTTCTTGCAAATCGGAGCTTCTCTCAAGAAGGCTCGTGGTTCTGGGAGGGAACGTGTCACCTTTGTGTGCATAATTCAAATTTGAAATACAAGCACATGTTCCAGTGCACCAAAGTTGGTTGAAAAATCACATGTGTGTCCTCGGGTAAATTTCTAGGTTCCGTGCAAGAAATGGGAATGAAATTCAAAATTTTGGGCGTCGTGGCTGGGTTGGAAACATTGAGAAACTTAGTTTTTTAATTCCTGTAAATCCAAAACACGCATGAAAATAATGAAACTTGGCTTGGTGCCATGACATGGCACCAACATGCTGTGGTAAATTTGCAGTCCGATTTGCGAAGGCGCACACATTAACAATCAACAAAGTCATTTTGGAACAAGTGCTATCACGTTACAATCGGAAACACAAGTATTATTGAAACCGTGGGCGTTCTACTTACTAGTACCATTTATGTGCCGCCACACGTCCCCATTTTTATTAGCTTGGAGGCGCCGTGTAGGGTAGCTATTTGAGTACGAGAGGCGTGCGATCAGACCCCTGCGCGTGCTTATCGGGAGGAGAGCCCTTTGACCTCCATCTGCCGTCCACCTCTCTCCCAAGGTCTCCATTAATGGCACCCGAGCCTCTGTTTAATGGCGTGGCTATGTCTCACTCGACTGAGATTTAAGAGAGAAAAAAGAAAATCTGAAAGCACGGATCTTGATGTAAGATCCGGCGGACCTATATAGCATCTACTGCGACTTATAGCAAGACTGATGAATATATAAGGACGATTAAATTTTTTTGATCAAAGAAGGGCTTGCCCCTTTCAATTTTTATTACTGAAAACCACCACAATTCACAAGAAGTTCAGCACAACTCCAGCCTAACACAAAGGACTAAAAGCTACCAGATTGAAATCGCAACATCCCAAGAGGCCAACAAAGGCCAAACATCCGTGCTAGAACCCAACATTTCACAACCGATGACACAATCCACATCCTAAACCAATTATGACATCAAAAGAAACCAGGAAACTAGTCTCCGCGGCGAGCGGCGATGAGCTCTTTCATGTCCTCAAGACGCTGCTTGAGAACATCCACACATTCCTCCACCAGCCTTTGATGCTCGTTGCGGAGCATGTCATTCTCGTCCATAAGTTTCTTCAACAAGGCACTGATCTCCTCCTACAAGTCTGCACTTCGGGCGATCTTCTCCCTCGACAGGTCGCGCTCGGCCCGGAGCCTCTCATTGCCCTCCCTTAGTTTCCGGATGATGCCGGTAGCCTGTTCAAACGAGGCTATCATGTCGTCCTGCAACCTCGCCGAGCCGGAGATCTGATCCATCTGTCTATGGACGATCGCATGCATGCGCCTGTAACAGTCGTCGCCTTCCCGCGAGAAATTTTCCCAGGCCGCGGCGCGGCGCGGCAGGACATCTCTGCTGCTTCCGCGGCGCGGCCGGACTAGTCTGCAGCATCAACGACGCGTCGGGACCTTCGTGCTACTTCAGTGGCGCGGCGGGACCTCTGTGCTGCTACTTCTGTGCGGCGGGACATGCCGGTTGCTCTCGCAACGAGGCGAGACATCTCTTGTGCTTCCGCTTCCATGCTCGCCTCTCCCTGGTGGCAATCTCTCGACCCAGAACTCACGCTGGCCATGGCAGACGCAAGGGAAGGATGCTGAATGACTTGTTTGTTTTTGTGGATGAGGAGTTGAGGAGGAATGTGCAGTCATCTTGGCATACTAGTATTTATAACCGAGTACTAATACGCTCCTAAGTGGGAAACCGTTTAGGTTGTGATCGGTGTGAACAGGTTTGCAATCCAATATAGCATGGAGTAATTTGGAATGTGACGAGACGCAAGCTCAAAATTTATTGACGGTTCTAGTTTCGAAGTGCGGCACTATTCCCGGATGGAGTACTTCGTTTTCTACTCCCTCATTTCCGGTTTTATAGGGCTTCTCTCAAAATTTTAGTTTTTCCATTTTATAAGGCTCAATTTGTTTGCCCCCAACACATGTTCAGATTCCAAGGTGCATTAAATCATTGCATGCAAGTATTAAGAGAAAATTGACCAATGCATGTACTTTATGCATGCATGCATTGCAATTAATGCATTAAACCTATCTCTCGGGACTTCTCGCACACACCATCGTGCCACCCACAGAAACTTGTACTCTGAGTTTAGTAGTACGTTATATAGGAAGAGAAGAGGTGCACACACGCACTCGTCCTCTCACACACGCATCTGTTTTTTCTCGAAAAGGGGGATGATGACCCCCGGCCTCTGCATCTGGGAGCCACACACGCAAATTATTGAAATATATCGAGTGCGGTGCTTTGATGTGTCGCGTCAACTCGTACATCAACGAGAAGTTTGATTATCCTCTCCCTCGCGGACTTAACTGCACCTGCCTTTGGTTGTATGACAGGTTGGCCACACACCTGTAGGGCCCACCTGTCATACACGCAAAGGCAGGAGCGTCCCTCCCTCGCCCATGAGCGTGGTGGCTGGCAAGACTAGGAGAAGCTTTTGCTACACGCTCTCCCTCCCGCACGCGGTGGACATGCAGTAGTTCAATCGGTGTTAGATGGCCAGAAGCGTACTGTAGTACTCCTCCAGTGTAGTAGTATTCCGTCATTGTTTGACTTCCCGAAGAGGCGAAGAGCCAAGCGCAGCCCGGACGCTCGTGTGGCAGTTTCATGTGTATAGTAGTCTAGGATAGCGTGTACCGTGCCTGTAAGCTTAAAATCGTTGGGGTCGGCTCCATGCTATGTGGCCGTCTCGAAGTTTAAAAAAAATTTAAAATACTCTTCTAGCCCTACCCGAAAACTGCCACGCGTACTACCCGGGAAAAGCCCCGCCCTCAACTTTTAACTACGCGAAAATAGTTCGAGCTTGTTCGTTCTATATAAATACAGTACTTACTGTATGTTTATTCACCCGTGGGGTTGTTCAATGAATGGAGGGGCGGGGAGTACAAGTGAACAATACTGTAGTACTACTAGTAGTAAGTAGGAGTCCTATAGTAGTCACCTTAAATAGAGAGTTTCTTTTCTTTATTGCCACGTACACAAATTGAAACGCTTGTTGTGGAGAGAAAAAAGATAATCACTCCACTATATATGGACGCAGGTGCCTGAGCTCTTGCTTTACTAGGGTTTCTCTCTTCATTCTCTCATCCTCTCCAGATATAAACAAGACAGCGGTAGCGACATTTTCTCTCTGCTCCCTGCTGGTCACAGATCCGTCCGGATCCCTTCGTCCGGTGTGTGTAGAGGACTAAAAGGTGCATCATTCACGCGGTCATCGCCACCGAGGGAGGAAACCCACAGCTGCCGGAGGGGCCCGATCCTCTGGCCGTGCCGTTCTCTCCGACACATGGCCGGCTCGGGAGGTCCTCCGACCCTTCTTCCTCCCTGCCGTATTGTCCGCAGATCTGACCTGCCGCCGCCGACACCCCGACGACCCTCAGGTATAAGTTCTTCGAAAGCGGCCTTGCTCTACTGCCTCAGCTCCCCATGTGTCTGCATGTGCATCGTTTTCTACTCCCATCAACTCTTCCAAAGCCACCTAAATTTTTAGTATTATTAGAGGTAAAGCTACTTCATGCATTCGAATCTAGGGCTTTGTTCAAACAACGAAGAAAGGGGGGAAAGTTGTAGCATGAATCTAGGACTTGATTCAAAGAGGAAATAGTATGGTGAAAGTAGTAGAGACCGGATACCCAACCGATCTCTTGGTTGAAAAGGGAAATAATGGGAAAACGCAGTACAAACTGGATAAGGAGCAGATCTATTATTGGTTGAAAAAAGGATAGAAAGTGGCGGCTGGTGGACAAGTCAACAAAGTATGTCCAGGATTAGATTTGCTGCCATCACATAGTAAAAGGTCTCCAGGATTAGATTTGCTGCCCTCACATAGTAAAAGGTCTCAGGATTATATTTGCTGCCCTCACATAGTAAAAGGTCTCCAGGATTAGATTTGCTGCCCTCACATAGTAAAAGGTCTCCAGGATTAGATTTGCTGCCCTCACATAGTAAAAGGTCTCCAGGATTAGATTTGCTGCCCTCACTTAGTAAAAGGTCTCCAGGATTAGATTTGCTGCCCTCACATAGTAAAAGGTCTCCAGGATTAGATTTGCTGCCCTCACATAGTAAAAGGTCTCCAGGATTAGATTTGCTGCCCTCACTTAGTAAAAGGTCTCCAAGATTAGATTTGCTACCCTCACATAGTACAATGGCACTCCTGCTGTTTTCCCCAGTATGATAAGTAAGTTGCTCCTTTACGCTGCTGAGTGTCCTGGTGTCCCCATGGTCCCATGCCCTTAAACCAACTCTTTAGCTGCTGTTGATTTACTGTGTCTGGTAAACAAGCAATGCCACCATTAAAGTAATCCCATATTTGAGGAATCTCATTGTTGATCATAATGCTTCTGGTAACATGAAGCATTGCTGACGTTTTAAAATTTCTACTGTCCTTGCGTGATTGCCATGAACATAATTAAGATGCTTCTTTTCATTTTGTATATGTTTCATATATTCTTATTGACCAGCAACTGTTTACTTTCTATCTTTTTGTGCCGATAGGGATATCCATTTCACCTTGTTGCTATTGTGACCTTTTGGTGAACTGCACAAAACACTTTTTTTGGAATGAGTGTCTTGTGCAGTTCAACTAAAATGTCACATGGGCAACATCTCTCAATTTTGGTGGAACTGCACAAAATGGTGATTGGAGTTTCCAAAATCTCCGTCAAGTTCTGCTGGTAATCTCGTGCAACAATTTATTAGCCTTTGCAAGATGGAGCCGTCACTGTCACCACAATGGCACTTTATTTTAGTGGAACTGCATAAAAGTATAAGAAAATTATAGTTGCACCTTACATGAGCCGGACATCCAACCTTAATGTTCCTCAATTTTAGTGCAACTACTAAAGAAGAACCTGCCAGCTCACAAGAGCAAGTACTTCTTGCTAGCTGAATGATGCAATCTTTGCTTCATTTCAGGTGAACTGCAGAAAAAGGCGCATGAATTGAATCATGGAACTCCAGGAAGACCTCATCCAAGTAGAGCTGGAGGTTGAGTTCAAGGAGGCCGCTATTAAAGAGAAATCATGCTCTCCTGTCTCCTTGTTTGTGCTGTGTAAACATGCTGTGCAAACAGGAATACTCAACTACAGATGTTGTGACGGTCAAGAGCATTCGTCAAGTTCTTTGATTGTATGACATGGCTAGCCAAGATGGATTTAATCCCGATATTCACTTTATCAAAAGGCTCTAATGGGTTGGTTCTGAATCTTGCAAGCTGGGAATCAGTGATATGTGTAGGCATCTTTGTTGTACTTATTATTTGGATCTTATTTGATGGTTCTGAATCTTGCAAGCTGGGAAACGCGGCATGATGATGCAAAGGACAACAACCATAACAAACAGTTCAAACTTGATAGTATTATCTTTGTGAAAGTGCGACAAATGTGCTGATCATGTGCGTCCTAAGAATAATAATTCTAATTGTTGTGCATGTTGATCCTGTGGCACTGATAGAATGAGCGAATGCATTGCTTCTTTTAAGTACAAATTTCTATTAAAGCTAATTAAATTTAAGTAAAGTGACCACTAACTCCTGTTATTACAGTACCAATACAGACCCGCTCGTGAACCGACGTGTGGCCGAGGGTGCATCTTCTGCCGGGCATGCAGCGGACGAGGGAGGGGTAGTAACTGTTGTCGCCTGTACACACTCAGCTTACTGTTGAATCCAGTTCCCCAAGAGCTGAAAAATGAACCGCTGCCGCCGCCTACACACTCGTTCACTCGAAGAGACTCCAATGGCGATCTGAGGGGTGAGCCTGCTGGATATGGACTTCAGCAAGGAGTTCCCCGTTGAGTTCGCCATTCAGTCCTATGGCTGCACCAAGTTGAATGTGATGTACACCAACGATACGGACTCGGTGAAGCTCTGCCTCGCTTCAGTCCTATGGCTGCACCAGGTTCTGGAGCATTCGCCCGTTTCATTGGTAGCGCCGACTGCACCTTCGCTACGGTGGAGAGAAGGAAGAACGCGACGATTCGGCCATCTGGTGCAACAAGCTTGTCGACATCCAGAAGCAATACAAGATCATCAGCAACAGGCAGGAGAAGGACTCCGTGGTTGACCTCGCTGAGACCATCATCGACCCCTGATACGCCAACATGAAAGAAGACGACCTGAACACATGGGACGTACCTCTGAATCTAGCCTACATAACCTACGTGGCCAAGGACGCATACGCATGCTACGACATGTACATGCAGATCTTGGACATGAGGGCGTGTCTGCTTCCCGTAACCGACGAGTACACGGACAGCCGCAGCATCATGATCAAGCATGCCAGGAAGGTCTAGATGTTGTACTTTATCTGTTTATAAGCACCTTTATCATCTGAGTGTTTCATGCATTAGCCTATGTGTCGTAATTATCTGTTTTGTCCGAAATATTTCTTTTAAGAACCCATGAACCTGATTTCTTTTTTAGTGGCTATTTGCTTATGTATCTAAACTAGTTCACTTGTCCGTAAAAAAAACTAGTTCACTCGGCTGCCATGCTTTAAATCTCCTTCCTCCCAACATATTCCCCTCCTCAGGTGGACCCAGCAGGTCTCTGAATTTTCTCCCACTTTCTTTTTCAATGTAAACTGAGTTTTCTCCCAGTACTTTCCCCTAGAACCAACTCAACTGTCCCACACCTAGCCTAAAAAATAACAATACCCCATGTACTATTAACTCATCAAATTAAAATGATATTTTATTTCGTAAGTTGAAAGTTCTTACAAAATAATAATAATAGTTTATATATAACTTGGCAAGTTAACTCCTAGTGATTGCGTACATAACCTTGCAAAGATTTTACTGACGTGCAATCATGTGTTTATGTGTTTATAACATTTCTCCGTCTAGCCCAACATGATATTTTCACCCAGCCCAGCAAGTCCGCGGATTTCGAGAAAAATGCAAAATGGATTTAAACGGGCTGCATAGATGCTACATCATTGTTTCACCCAGCCCACCAAATGGACTAAAAAACAAATGGACTGACAGCTGGGTCCACGGCCACAGCCTAGTTTTTTTGTGATTTGCCAAGTAAGTCACTTTGTTAGGCCTGTTGGGCTGCAAATCTTTCAAGACGAGGAGAGCTTTCATTTGGCTGGCCGAGAAAATGGCCCATCAGTAATGAGAAATGGGATGTACATTTTTAAAACACATCAAACCGACAATTAGTTTCAAATATCTTTTTTTTTCATTTTGAGATTTTAAATTACATTAATTTTTATGCGTGGAGAATTTGTTGGATTTTATATTGATATACATTTATTTTTAAAATCAGTTTGAATGCGAGTCAAAATTTTAGGATTAAAAACAGTTCGGACCGCACCGAAATATGCAAAATTTCGTATAATTTTTTAACCGTGGCCACAATATGGGCTGTAATGCTAACAAAAAGAATATGGGCTCCAGAAAAAACCTTAAGAATTAGCAAATGGGCTGTATGCTGTTTTCCACAGATTTGAGGCTTTCCTAAAAAAAAGGTTGACGCACAAGCAGTGACTATTGGATGTCCATCGAACGGCCGTCGTGCTTCTTCAATCTCTGCTCTTCCTGCTCCAGCCGCTCAAACAAGCGCAGGTGGGAGGACTGCCTGCTCCCTCCTCCCCGCGGCCGGCTGTGCTGCCGCGCAGGCCTCACCGCCCCACCGTACTCCCATTGCTGGCCTAGCCACCCCTCTACTCACCCACACTTGCTGTTATTCTCCGGCGACGACAGACGAACCAGTAAACCCTCGTACAGTCGTACTCCCCTCCGCGTGGGAAACAACTGCCGAGTCTTCCCCGCCTCCGTGTCGTTCCCTTCCTAGGACTCGCCATCGTCCACCGCCCTGGTGCTCTTGGCGCGGCCTGGTCAACGACCGACATGCATCTGAAGTGGACTGTACGTGGAGAGGCCGACAGCTGGGTCCACGGCCGCACGCAAGGAAATGCCTCCTTATTACGCGCAAAATAATGATTCCTCCACCTGACATCAGGGACCCACCGAAAGAGCCTCTGTATTTCACGAAAAAAACGTTACCGCCGCTGACAGCTCGGACCCACCAGCTATATCTTCGCACACAAGGAAGTGCCTCCTTATTACGCATAAAAAAATGAATACTCCCCCTGTTAGCTGGGACCCAGTATAGTGGCAGGCTGACTTGTGGGCCTACTAAGTTGACTGGGACGGAGGGCTTTGTCAAGTTAGTCAATATATGCACGATTCTAGCTCCAGTGACCGTACGATGTCTATCCAACGGACGTAGTGCTTCTTCAACCTCTGGTCTTCTTGCTCCAGCCGCACAAACCAGCGCCGGTCGTGCCTCGTGCTCCTGCCTCCCGTGGCCATATGCGATGCGACGGAGGCCTCACCGCCCCCTACTACTCCCACTGCTGGCCAGGCCATCCCTCTACTCACCCACACCCCCTGTTATTCTGCGGCGATGGCAGCCTCACACCGCAGCGAACCAGTGAACCCTCGTACTCCTCTACACGTGGGCATCCACTGCCGCGTCTTCCCCGGCTCCGCGTCGTCCCCTTCCTAGGCCTCGCCGTCGTCCACCGCCCTGGTGCTCTCGGCGCGGCGTGGTCAACGTGGTCAAGGAACGGCTTCCACCGAACGTGGAATGTACGTGGAGAGGCTGATAGCTGGGTCCACGGCCGTAGCAAGGAAGTGCCTCCTTATTATGTGCAAAATAATTATTCCTCCACCTGACAGCGGGGACCCACCAGACGGGCCACCGTATTTCACGAAAAAACGTTTCCCCCTGACTGCTGGGACCCACCAGCTACACCTTCGCACGCAAGGAAGTGCGTCCGGGCAAAAAAACAAAACGATTTGCCCCCTGACTACTGGGACCCACCAGCTACATCTTCGCACGCAAGGAAGTGCCTGACAGTCGGGACCCACCTGGTCAAAGAGTACATAGCGTTGTCATTCTGGTCGCGAACGTGTACGTATATATATACTGGTTGATGTAGAGGCGCGCACATGTCGTAGTAGAGGCACGCACGTGTTGTAGTAGAGGCGCACACATAGCATGTACACGTATGTACAGCGGCCAGGGTGCAAGAAAGAAAATACGGCCACGTACGTACATACGGGCAGGGTCTCGAATGCCTACTCGCGCATACGTACGGCCAGGGCTCGTGTACATGGCTGGGTCGGAACGGAGAAACAACGTCGTCGTCGTGTTCATGGGGAGGCAGCGTTGTCGTCATGTTCATGGGGAGGCAACGGAATGCGTCATGTTCATGGGGAGGCAACGAAATGCGTCGTGTTCATCAGGAGGCAACGGAACGCATGGGAGCCAACCGGCTAGGTCGGAACGGAATGCGTGGTCGAGTTCATCGGGAGGGCTTGGACGGAACAGGCGATGGAAACGAGGCCTGAACGGGGTCCTGTTGATCGGGAGGGGTCTGGCATATCGCAAAACGGAGGAAACGGACCTCCTACAGTCGAAACGGGGGTCATGTTGATCAGGAGGGGTGTGGCGTACCGCAAAACGGACGAAACGGACCTCCTACGGTCGAAACGGGGTTCCTGTTGATCAGGAGGGGTGTGCCATACCGCAAAATGGACGAAACGGACATCCTACGGTTGAAACGGGGGTCCTGTTCATCTGGACGGGTGTGGCGTACCGTAAAACGAGACTCCACGGGATACTATTCATCTCCACCGTCGACCTCCTCCAGCCTCCACGGGCTACCATCAACCTCCTCCAGCCTCCACGGGCTCCTGTTCATCCAGCCTCCACCGCGCGCTACTCCACTGGCTACTGTTCAACCACCCCTCCACCGTCTACTGTTCATCCAGCCCTCCACACCACGGGGTCCTGTTCAACCACCCTCCATGGGCACCCCTCCACCGTCTACTGTTCATCCAACCCTCCACCACACCACGGGGTCCTGTTCATCCAGAGGCAACGCCATCGCTCACTGTTCATCCAACCCCCCCGCAACGCTCACTGTTCATCCCAGAGGCAGCATCGACCGGCTTCACTTAGCAGCAGTAGCGAAGGAATCGCTTGATCGGGTTTAGTTAACATCCATCGATCGATCGCTCGGGTTCAGTAACGCGTAGCCTGCAGTGAAATTGCTCGGGTTCAGTTAGAGCCCAACGGCTCGCTCGGGTTCAGTTAGAGCCAACGCCTCGCACACACGCGCGTACGTGTATGAGAGAAACACGCATCGCTCGGCCCCCGACCTCCCACCGTAACCGGGAACTCCCCAAAATTTTCCTCCCCCTCGCTTCTACCATGGTTTTTTCCGTCATGGACGGCCCAAAGAATGTCATGCAACTGCGTCTCCGACCCGCCCATGACGAAAAGCTCATTTTCTGTCATGATTTTTTGTCATAGAAGTAGGAGCCCACCACATCTATGATGATACCGGGTTTTGTCACAATTATCATCATAGAAGTGTCATATGTATGACAGAAAAAAATTTCGTTCGGCCCAAAATGTCACGGATGTGTCTTTTTTTGTACTGTTCTCTGGCCCATCTGGTGTCTTCTGGTCCAAAAAAATCCACAAAAAGTTTTGCTGCATTTGGACTCCGTCTGATATTGATTTTCTGCGATGTAAAAAACAAGCAGAAAACAACAGCTGGCACTTGGCACTATGTGAATAGTTTAGTCCCAAAAATGATATAAAATGATTGTAAAACATCCAAGAATGATAATATAACAACATGGAACAATAAAAAAATATAGATACACTGGAGACGTATCAGCATCCCCAAGCTTAATTCCTGCTCGTCCTCGAGTAGGTAAATGATACAAATAGAATTTTTGATGTGGAATGCTGCCTAACATTTTCATCACATATTCTTTCCTTTATATCATGGACAATTGGACTTTTATATGGTTCAAAGCAATAGTCTAGTTTTGACATGAGGACTTTAATACTCAAGCACATCAACAGACAACCATGTCTTTCAAAATATCAACACTAAAGCAAGTTATCCCTAGCCCATTATGCTAAATCATTGATCCATTCATGAAACACACTTCATATTAGCTACATCCAATGCTCAAGTACGATCATAGTGCCCCTTAGTTGGTGCTTTATAAGGGAAGATGGAGACTCAAGTAAAAATAAAAATTGCATAAAGTAAATCGAAAGGCCCTTCGCGGAGGGAAGTAGGGATTTGTAGAGGTGCCAGAGCTCAAAGCGAAAAAGATAGAGATAAAACATTTTGGGTGGCATGCTTTTCCTGTCAATGAAAACAACCGAGTAGTTTCCAATACTTTCCATGCTAGATATATCATAGGCATTTCCCAAATAGAAAATAAAGTTTATTTCTTTTTCCACCATACTTTCACATTCCACGGCTAACCGAATCGACGGGTGCCGTCCATACCAACACTTTCCTAGGAATTTATTATTTGACAACATAAAGTAAATTCATTTTTTATTTCGGGACTGGGCATCCCTAATACCTTTGCCGTACCCTCGTGTAATGACAAGTGAATAAACACTCATCTTGAGAATAACACATCTAGCATGGAAATATATCAGCCATCCCCTACTGTTTAATGCGTGGTACGAGCATAGAAAAGAGAAATTTATTTTGAAAAATTAGAGATGGCACATACAAATTTGCTTAGAACAGCAAAATAATACCGCATATAGGTAGGTATAGTGGACTCGTGTGGCAAAAACTGGTTTAAAGGATTTTGGATGACAAGTAGTGATCATACTTAGTGCAAATGAAGGCTAGCAAAAGATTGAGAAGCATCCAACCAAGAAACAAAAAAAGTCTCATAAGCGAGCATTAAGTATAACTAACACCGAATAATGCACCACAAGTAGGATGTAATTTCATTGCATAACTATTGACTTTCGTGCTTGCATAGGGAATCACAAACCTTAACACCAATATTCTTACTAAAGCATAATTACTCATCAACATGACTCACATATCACTATCATCATATCTCAAAACTATTACAAAGAATCACGTTTATTTTGTCCAATGATCTTCATGATTTTTTTTATTATATCCTCCTTGGATATCTATCACTTTGGAACTAGTTTCATATGTTGCTTTTAATAAGCTCAAACAAATATAAGTGAAGAACATGAGTATCATATTTCTTTCTCTCAAATTAATCTAAGTGAAGCATGAGAGAATTTCTTCAAAGATAACAAAGCACACCATGCTCAAAAAGATATAATTGAAGCACTAGAGCAATTCCAAGGCTCTAAAAAAGAATTTAAGTGAAGCATGGGAGCAAGCATAGCATAATTTGGCTCTCCAAAACAGGTGTGTACAGAAAGGTTTCTTATTAAAAATTAAAAAGAAAAACAAGCAAAGACTCATATCATACAAGACGCACCAAGCAAAACTCATAATATGTGACGAATAAAAATATAGTTTCAAGTAAAATACCGGTGGTTGTTAGAAGAAAGAGGGGATGCCACTTGGGGGCATCCCCAAGATTAGTTGCTTGATACTTCTTGAATATTATCCGGTGCCTCAGGCATCCCCAAGCTTAGCCTTTTGCTAATCCTTATTCCTTCATCCATTGCGATCTCACCCAAAACTTGAAAACTTCAATTACATAAAACTCGACAAAACTTCCTGAGATCCGTTAGTATAAGAAAGCAAATCACTACTTTAATTACTATTGCAAACCCATTCATATTTTGCTATTGTATTATATCTACTATATTTTAACTTCTCCATGGCAAAAACTCTTCAAAGGAAACCATAGAATCATGAAAACAAGCACACAACACAACGAAAATAGAATCTGTCAAAAACAGAACAGTCTGTTGCAATCTGAATATTTCAAATACTTCTGTAACTCCAAAATTTCTGAAAAATTTGGACAACGTAGGCAATTTGTATATTAATCTTCTGCAGAAAGAATCAGTATTTTACCGCTCTCCTGTTAAAAATGAAAATTATTTCTGTGAGCGTAAAAGTTTCTGTTTTTCAGCAAGAACAAATCAACTATAACCCAACATGATCCCAAAGGCTTTGCTTGGCACAAACACTAACTAAAACACAAAAAACACAATCATAGCAGTAGCATAATTGTGCATAAACTCAAGAACAGAAAGAAAAATAAAAAATAAATTTTATTAATTGGGTTGCCTCCCAACAAGCTCTTTTCTTTATAGCCATTAAGATAGGCTTTGCGATTTCAGTGATGCTCACATGAAAGATAAGAATTGAAACACAAAGAGAGCATCATAAAACCTGTGACAAACACATTTAAGTTTAACATACTTCCTATGCATAGACATTTTATAAGGGAACAAATTATCAAGACAAGAATAACGTAGCATATGCAAGGAAGGACAAAGAAACAATAGCAATCTCAACATGAAGAGAGGTAATCTAGTAACATGAAAATTTCTACAATCATATTTTCCTCTCTCATAATAATTACATGTAAGATCATAATCAAATTCAACAATGTAGCCATCATAGAATTTTTTTCTTCATGATCCACATGCATGCAAAGTTGACACTCTTCCAAAATAGTGGGATTATCATCAAATAAAGTTATGACCTCTCCGAATCCACTTTTATCAAAAATTTCATAAGATTGAACACTCTCGAAATTTGTGGGATTATTTTTACCAAAAGTTAACGCTCTTCCAATCCCACTTTCAATATTATCGCAAAGATATTCATCATGAGGACTGAATAAATTTTCAAGATCATAAAAATCATCACCCCAATCATGATCATTGCAACAAGTAGTGGACATAGATAAATAAGCATCCCCAAGCTTGGGGTTTTGCATAGTGTTAGCATAACTGACATTAATAGAATTTATAATAACATCATTGCAATCATGCTTTTCATTCAAGGAGGTATCATGAATCACTTTATAAATTCCTTCATTTAACAATTCATCACAATATTTAGATTCACGAATCTCAAGCAAAACTTCATAGAGATAATCTAGTGCACTCAAATCACTAGCAATTGGTTCATCATAATTGGATATTTTGAAAAGATTAGCAAGTGGATGAGGATCCATATCAATAGATTTTCAGCAAGCGAAGATACAAGCAAATAGAAGGCACATGACAACACAATCAAACATAAGATCGAACGAGAAAAAGGCGAATGAAGAAAGAGGGCGAATAAAGCAACAAATTTTTGTGAAGTGGGGGAGAGGAAAATGGCAAACAATGTAAATTTCAAGGAGATGAGATTTGTGATTAGGAACCTGGTAGATGTTGGTGATGTCTCCCCGGCAACGGTGCCAGAAAGTTCCTTTTATGTCGCTTGAGATGCGTCGGTGTTTCCCCAAGGAATAAGGGAGGATGCAACACAACAACCGTAAGGTATTTACCTTAGTGATGAGACCAAGGTTATCGAACCAGTAGGAGAACCAGGCAACACTACATAAACGGTTCCTGCACAAAAATAACAAATACTTGCAAGCTGACGCATTAAAGGGGTTGTCAATCCCTTTCGGGTAACGGTGCCAGAAAGTGACGTAAGGATAGGATAAAATTGTAGTAGATTGATAGATGCAAATAAAAGTAAATAAAATTCAACAAGGTATTTTTGAGTTTTTGATAATATAGATTTGAAAATAAAAGAAGCAAATAAAAGAAAAGGAAATTGGCAATATGGATCTGAAACTATATGATAGTAAAATAGACCCGGGGGCCGTAGATTTCACTACTGGCTTCTCTCGAGAAGATAGCAACAGTGGGTGGACAAATTACTATTGGGCAATTGATAGAAAAGCAAATAATTATGACGATATCTAAGACAACGATCATGTATATAGGCATCACGTCCAAGATTAGTAGACCGACTCCTGCCTGCATCTACTACTATTACTCCACACATCGACCACTATCCAACATGCATCTAGTGTATTAAGTTCATGAAAAAAACAGATTAATACAATAAGAACGATGACATGATGTAGATAAGATCTATTTATATATGAATATACCCCATATTTTTATCCTTAATAGCAATGATACATGCATGCCTTGCTGCCCCTTCTTTCACTGGGAAAGGGCACCGCAAGATCGAACCCATTAGAAAACACCTCTTCACATTGCAAGATAAATAGATCAAGTTGGCCAAACAAAATCAATGTTAGATAAGAAATACGAGGCTATAACAATCAATATTGGATACTAAATCATGGCAAATCTGATCATAAACTCACAATTCATTGGTTCCCAAAAAACACATCGCAAAGAGTCATTACATCAAATAGATCTCCAAGAGACCGCTGTATTGAAATACAAAGAGAGAGAAATACCTATGGACCCGTAGGTCCGAGTTGAACTACTCACGCATCATCGGAGAGGCACCAATGAGGATGATGAACCCCACCGTGATGGTGTCTAGATTGGATCTCTGGTTCTGGAACTTGCGGCAGCTGGAATTTTTTTTCGTCGACTCCCCTAGGGTTTTTGGAGCAAGGAGGTATTTATAGAGCGAATAGGCGGTGCGGGAGGCCACCGAGTGGGCACAACCCACCTGGGCGCGCCTGGGGGCCCAGGCACACCCTGGTGGGTTGTGCCCCCCTCGGGGCACCCCCTAGGTGCTTCTCTGGCCCATCTGGTGTCTTCTGGTCCAAAAAAAATCCACAAAAAGTTTTGCTGCATTTGGACTCCGTTTGATATTGATTTTCTACGATGTAAAAAACAAGCAGAAAACAACAGCTGGCACTTGGCACTATGTCAATAGGTTAGTCCCAAAAAATGTACAAAAGGATTGTAAAACATTAAAGAATGATAATATAACAGCATGGAACAATAAAAAAATTATAGATACGTTGGAGACGTACCAGATAGTAACATTGTCCCTTGTCTCTTTTTCTCTCTCTCTTTTTTTCCTTTTTTTATTTTCTTCTTCTTTTGGGCTCTTTGGCCTTTTTTTATTTTGGGCTCTTTGGGCTCTTTTTATTTAAGTCCGGAGTCTCGTCCCAACTTGTGAGGGAATCATAGTCTCCATCATCCTTCTCCTCATCCTCCCCCATGCTGTCTTCGTGGATGGATGAGGTGTGGGTCTCCTAGGACTGGGTGACCGATGCCTCCCGAGTCTGAGCACTCGCCCTTCTGGGACTTTGTCCCCTTGGGAACCACCACGTGCGGCTCCTCTACTAGGGGCGCCGTGAGCAGAGGGGTTGTTCGCTCCTATGGTAGTGGGGCCAAGCACTGCATTTTCTGCATCCTGGCCGACCATTTCTGCAGACAAAAAATGAGACGATTCGTCAAAATCTGTCTCACAGTACAGAAAGAAAAATAATATAAACATGTATTTACCGTTGGAGCTTCATAGCCAACCTTGAAGCCAAGGTCCTGCCCTTCCTTGGGGATCTTGTCCCTGGCCAGCTTGAGGTGCCACGTCCACATACCGGCCAAGGTGGCGTGGAAGAAGTGGAGGACGACCCCCACATCCTCGGGCTTGTTATCCCACATCGGTTTGGCCTGAAGTTGGCGCGGGAGAATGCGGCGATTGAGAATGACGTTGACCATGCCGGGAAATTGGAGGTCCTTGTCGGCAGACCACCACTTGATCTTCTTGATCAACATCTCCACCTCATCTAGGTTCCCATAGGCGATGCCCTTCTCCCTCCAGGTCTTCAGCTCTTTTGGGGGTCCGGCCGAAAAGTCTGGGAGTTCAATCTAGCCAGGGCAAGAGGCTCAGTGATATAGAACCACTCATGCTGCCATTCCTTGATCATCTCAATGAAGGTGCCTTTGAACCAATCATCATTTTGTTTTTTGCTGACCATGGCCCCTCCACACTCTGCCAGGTCAGAGCTACTGGACTTTTGACCTTGAAGATCTTCAGCCACATGCCAAAGTGTGGCTCGAAGCGGAGGAAGGCCTCGTAGACTGTGATGAAGGAGGCGAGGTGGAGGATCGATTTTGGGTCATGTGGTGGAAGTTGAGCCCGTAGTATAACATCATCCCGCGCATGAATGGGCCAGGCCTCAAATGAGGTGGGGGATGAACACTACCCGCTCCCTTGCATTGGGAGCGAGCACTTGCTAGTCGGCGCCTGCGGCGCGGGTAGCGATGTTGGCGGAGAGCTATCCTTCGCTGCGCAGCTCCAGGATGGTGCCGTCTATAATGATGGAACCACCCCAATGCCCTTTGATGGCATCGGCCATGGCTAGATGCTAGAGCTTGGACATGCTAAGGAGGGGGGAGTGTGAGATTGGATCTGGGCGCTGGAGCTAGATGAAGCGGGAGGTGGGGGAAATGAGAGCATGGTTACCTACGCCGTCCTCTTTTTGCTCTTATAGGCTATTGAAAGGCTAAGAGTCCTTGCCACACGGATAAAAATGCCACTCCCCGCCAAAAGATGTCGTTATGCATATGGGGGAAACAAAATCTTGTTGATATCCCTAAGAAAACGGGCACGATCTCCACCTCGATGGGACATGCTAGTAAAAATGCTACCTCGAACCATGATTTTGGGGAGGCAATAAGTGCCCGACCTATCTTGGGGTGTGCTGCTTCGATAAAGTTGTCAGACTAGGTGGAGCTGTTCACACCTAGGTGGTCGGCCTTCGAGGCTAAGTTACCCCGTCTCTTCGGGAAGGCTATGAGCTCAGTTGTGTCTTGTTTGACACCTCTCCTTTAAAAGAATGGTCTGGGTGTAACACCCACAATGCGGCTATATCTCCCACGTGTCGGGGCACAACTTAGAGGCATAACCGCATGGTAGATTTGTCACAAGAGGGGTAATCTTCACACAATCCCATGTACTGAATAAGAAAGGGATAAAGAGTTGGCTTACAATCGCCACTTCACACAAATACAAGTTAAACATACATCATCCAGAGTACAACCAAAGGTCCGACTACGAAACCAAAATAAAAGAAGACAACCCCAAATGATAGGTCCCCGATCGTCCCAACTGGGCACCACTACTGATCATCCAGAAAAGACACAAAACAACGACCAAAATCTTCATCGAGTTCCCACTTGAGCTCGGTTAAATCACCTGCACTGGTATCATCGGCACCTGCAACTGTTTGGAAGAATCCATGAGTCACGAGGACTCAGCAATCTCACACCCGCGAGATCAAGACTATTTAAGCTTATGGGTAGGATAGGGTAATGAGGTGGAGCTGCAGCAAGCACTAAGCAAATATGGTGGCTAACATACGCAAATAAGAGCGAGAAGAGAAGCAACACAATAGTCATGAAGCTAGAAGTGATCAAGAAGTGATCCTAAAACTACTTACGCACAATCATAACACAAGACCGTGTTCACTTCCCGGACTCCACCGAAAAGAGACCATCATGGCTACACACGCGGTTGATGCATTTTAATTAAGTCAAGTGTCAAGTTCTCTACAACCGGACATTAACAAATTCCCATCTGCCACATAACAGCGGGCACGGCTTTTGAAAGTTTAAACCCTGCAGGGGTGTTCCAACTTAGCCCATCACAAGCTCTCACGGTCAACGAAGGATATTCCTTCTCCCGGGAAGACCCGATCAGTCTCGGAATCCTGGTTACAAAACATTTCGACAATGTTAAAACAAGACCAGCAAAGCCGCCCGATGTGCCGACAATCCCGATAGGAGCTACACATATCTCATTCTCAGGGCAACACTGGATGAGACATCCTACGAGTAAAACCAAACCTCAAGTTTCCCCGAGGTGGCCCCGCAGTCTACTCGGTTCGGACCAACACTTAGAGGAGCACTGGCCCCGGGGGGGGGGGGGGTAAAAAAAGAAGACCCTTGGGTTGGCCGACCCAAGGGAATGGTAATAGGTTGTTAGCAAAAAGTAAAACCAAGGTTGGGCCTTGCTGGGGGAGTTTTATTCAAAGCAAACTGTCAAGGGGTTCCCATAACACCCAACCGCGTAAGGAACACAAAATCAAGGAACATAACACTGGTATGACGGAAACTAGGGCGGCAAGAGTGGAACAAAACACCAGGCATAAGGCCGAGCCTTCCACCCTTTACCAAGTATATAGATGCATTAATTAAATAAGAGATATTGTGATATCTCAACATAACCATGTTCCAACATGGAACAAACTTTAGCTTCACCTGCAACTAGCAACGCTATAAGAGGGGCTAAGCAAAAGCGGTAACTTAGCCAAACAATGGTTTGCTAGGAAGGTAGGTTAGAGGCTTGACATGGCAATATGGGAGGCATGATATAACAAGTGGTAGGTAGCGCGACATAGCAATAGAACGGACAACTAGCAAGCAAAGATAGAAGTGACATCGAGGATATGTTCATCTTGCCTGAGATCCCGCAAGGAAGAAGAACGGGTCCATGAAGGAGACAAACGGACATAGTCGAATGGATCCTCACAACTCCGGAATGAAACCAAAGCTAACAAGAGAAGCAACCCGAAAAGAAGCAAGCAACAAAGTAAACAACCATCACATAAACATGGCATGATGCGCAACCAAGTATGATGCATGTCCGGTTTAATGAGGCATGGCATGGCAAAGTGCACAAACAATACTACAAATTAAGTGGAGCTCAATATGGAACGAGTTGCATATTGACGGAACACCACATGACTTATTTAGTTCTCTCCCGTTTATGTACTCAACAATATTAAATGTTGGTTAGCATGGCAATAGGTGAAGCATATGAAAACTACCTATCTAGGCAAGTTTAAATGAGGCCGGAAATAACAAACGACAATTCCAGAAAATCCTCATATGCATATATTAGGTTTGGTACTGTTCTGCCCTAAACCATATTTTAGAGTTGTTAAACATGCAAAGTAATGCCACCATGTTAAACTATGCATTTTTCTGCCCCATTTACATATAAAGTTTATTAAATTTGGAGCTACAGTTATTTAGTTATGAAATAAACCATTTTAACATGGCATTATGCAAAATACACACAAACATCATTTTAAACATTCTAAACATGCATGAAAGTAGAATATTATGAAACTAGATGAAAATCTAGGCATTTTACATATATGAAGTTTTTACATATGATGCATAGTTTGGGAGATATTAAATGCATGAACATGAGGGGCATTTCTGCAAATCTATAAAACACTGGATAATGCTAAATTCGTAGATCTGGGAAAAAACCTACACATGCCGAATCTACTGGGCACTGGGTTAACAGAGAGGCCATGCTGGAGCTCACCTAGCTGGGCCAGGCCTAGCTCGGTGGGGAGGAGGCCGGGCAAGCCGGCTGGGTGAGGAGGCGCGCTAGGCCCTGGCGACTCGAGAAGCAGGGCACGGTCAACGCGCTTGCGATACATGGGGGTCGAGGCGCTCATCCTCCTCTGCAACTGCTTCGATGTAGAGGACCTCGGCGATGTAGGAGGCCACGACAGCGAGACTTGGTGGGGCGCCAGCGACGCGGACAAGACGAAGGAGGACTCCGGGCGGAGAAGCTCTAGGCGGCGGCGCTAGCCCCGAAGCTACACGAGGCCGAGCGCCATGGTGGTTGAAACGGCGACTGGCTGCTGCGGGAGCTACATCCATGGCACGGGGCGGGGTTGGAGCTGTTGTAGTCCCTTGGCAACGAGGACGGCAGGAGGCGGCCGGACGGAGCGAAGATGGTCGGGAACGGGCGCGGGGATGACCCAGTGGCCAGTCGGTCAGCGCGGGCGAGCGGAGGCGTGTCGTCCTCCATGCTCGAGAGAAGAAGAGGCAGGGCTTACTGACTGACGGCGGCGATGCGGCAGTGTCAGCTGCGCGAGAACTCGGAGCTCAGGGAGGACCCGGGCGGCGGTGGCTTGCAGCCAGGGCGGTAGGTGAGGCGGATGAGCAACTCCGGGACGGATCCAGTCCATGGCGGCAGCGCGGGCGAAGCTCCTGGTGGTGGCATCCATGGCGTTGGCGCCGATCTCCTGGAGAGAAAAGGGAGGCAGAGATGTTGAGAGGAGAAGGAAGGAGCCAGAGGAAGGAAGGGAAGGGACGCCGTTGTGCTCATTTGGGGTGGGGGATGGTGGCCTCCGACGACGCGATGGGCAAACGAGGACGGCGATGTTCGGGCATGAGCTTGTAGTTGAGCTTGAGGGGTCGAGGTGGCACGTGGGAGGAATGGGAGAGGAGGAGCTCATCTCCCTGGTCGACGAGGAGAGTGAGGAGGGTTGGATCGATGGCCTTGGGTGGCGGCTCACATCGAGGGGATGGATTTGGTTGGCTGCTTGGTGATTCCGAGAGATGTGGAGGCTGGCCACGAGGTGGATCTGGGAGGATCCCAAGGTGGAAGATGAGTGGGTAGTTGGCTAGCGGCGGCGACGGGAAGGATGGGACATTGCTCCTAAAATTTAGGGTTAGGGGTCTAACTGCTATATATAGTAGGTAGGAATTGGGTAGAGGCTATTAGCCCCTCCGATCGTAATCGGACAGACGGAAAGAAATAGGCTAGGGAGTCCAATGAACAAAATGAAGATGTTTTATAGATGTTTGGGGATGATCCGAACCCAACGGTGACGACTGATTGGGTCGGGTTCGGGACAACTTTTGGGCGTGCGCGAGGGGTTCGATGCACTGTGCAAGGAGGCGTCAGGTGGTTAGGAGGGGTTTCAGGGCCCTCCGATAACAATCGGACGGCTCCGGATGTGAGGAGGGTTAGGTTGAGCCTGGCGGTTGTAGTGGACTGTGTAGATGGTCTAGGGAGGAAAGAGAGGGAAAGCCCGGCAATAGTTTTCGGAGACCGAAAACGTCCGACGTTTGACCGACTATAATGCCGCTATAGTTTTCCGTTGGGGCATCAAACGGACTCCGAATGCGATGAAATTTGGCAAGCGGCCTAATGACAACATAACAACCCCGCATGCCAACTTTCATCCCAATCCGAGAACATTTTTCGGCCACTTATAAAATAATATTTCGGACGTGCCGCGGGCACGTGCGAGTGTGTCTGGGCTCAGAACGGACAACAGACGGAACTGGGGGAACCCGGACGGATGCAAGTTTTGAAAACATGATGATGCAATGCACATGATGACATGGCAAGATGCAAAACGCAAGCAAATGTCATGGCAAAGACAACGAATAACTAGAAGACACCTGGCGCAACGGTCTCGGGGCATTACACTGGGAATCTTAAAATCACAAAGGGGAACTTGTCTGTCAAGCCAAGGACTTCAGATCCGTGGTTGTCCTCATCAAGGGAATCATGCTCGACATAGAACACCAGTTCGGGGGCTACTACCGGTGTCCTGGACTAGGGGGTACTAACCTAGCCAGCCCATGCTCCTCGGATTGGGCTAGTGGGCCCTTGTTCTCATCAAGATGGACTCCGGAGGTTGCACGATGGGGCGTGATCAACACTACATCTGCCGAAGACTTGTCATATACTCCAAGACTTCTCCTACCACCTCATCGCCAAGATACCCACCTTGTAACCCTAGACACCCTACCTGGCATGTATATAAGCCTAGGGGTTTAGCCCGTAGAGGGGACATGAACGCAATCTCATTCACCTAGCCCTGGAGTTAGACCACATCTTACAATCTCGAGGTAGATCAACTCCGTAATTGATACATCTATATCAATATAAACAAAAGTAGGTCATAGGGTTCTACTTCCATCAAGAGGGCCCAGACTTGGGTAAAACATCATCTCCCTGTTCTTGTTACCATTTGTCCGAGATCCACAGCTCGGGACTCCCTACCCCAAGGTCTGCCAGTTTTCACACCGACACATCCACACAGAATAGAAGAAGATAAAGAGATAAAGGATTACCCTCCCGCCCTCGTGGGTTTTAAACTCTTAGTTTCCTTCGCATTAAACGGAACCTGATATTCAACAGTGGAGACACATTCCATAATAAAATTAACCAATTTTCCAGGAAGCCTAATTTCAATATAATCTCCCTTAAGAATGGCCACTCAACTTGGTCACAAGCTTTATGCAAGTCTAGTTTAATGGCACAAAGACCTTCTTTGCACTCTCTTTTACTTTTTATATTATGGAAACACTCATACGCTACTGAAACATTATCTGTAATCATTCTCCTAGACACGATAGTACTCTGGGTTGGACTGATAATTTCAGGCAGAAAAACCTTCAAATGAGAAGCCACCATTTTTGCAATAATCTTGTATAACACATTACACGAACTAATGGGCCTATATTTGGTTACCTTTTTTTGGGTATTTAACCTTTGCAATCATCACAATCGCCGTATCATTCCAGCCAACCAAAATAATACAAGTATTAACCACTTGAAGAACCTCCTCGAGCAAATTATCACCTAACATGCATGGGCTAGAATCTTCTATAAAAAATAGCACGAAGTCCATCTGGTCCCGGGGCTTTTAGGTCACCTATGGCAAATAGCGGCTTGCACACATCATCAATAGTATAAGAAGGAAGGAGAGCATTATTCATCTCTGTGGACACTGATAATCCCCAAGTGCAGGGAATCATCATAGCAATTTCCAAAGGTGGAAGTGATAAGTATGGAGTGTCGAACCCACAAGGAGCTAAAGGTAAGATCAATATTCTCTTAAGCCCTATCTGCCACAGATACGACTCTACGTACATTGAACATTTGCTTCCAACTAGAAACGAGAAATAAAACTACGTTGTGGGTATGAAGAGGATAACTTTGCATGATATCGGAGAGCTAAAATATGAAAGTAGGTGATGTTATCATAAAGTTAGAACATATTACCAAATATTATAAATAGCGAGTATGGAATAATGGTGGATTGGTGTGCGGAATTGTCCTAGGCAATTGTTAACAAGACCGGTAATCACTATTGCAGTTTCATATGAGGGAGAGTCATAAGCTAACATACTTTCTCTACTTGGATCATATGCACTTATGATTGGAACTCTAGCAAGCATCCGCAACTACTAAAGATCATTAAGGTAAAACCCAACCATAACATTAAAGTGTCAAGTCCTCTTTATTCCCATATGCAACAACCCCCTTACTCGGGTTTGTGTTTCAGTCACTCACGCAACCCACTATAAGCGAATCAAAAACGTATTGCAACACCCTACAGCGGGAATCCCTCACACTTGCGCGACACGGAGGGCACCATAGGACAGCACCAAAGTAAAACATACAACTCATACCAATCTAGATCATCAATCAACCGAAATACAAAGGATATCTACTCAAAACATCATAGGATGGCAACACATCATTGGATCATAATATGTGGCATAAAGCAACATGTTCAAGTAGGGATTACAGCGGGGTGCGGGAGAGTGGACCGCGTAAAAGAGATGAGGATGGTGATGATGGTGGTGATGTTGATGAAAACGATCACCGCGGCGATGATTCCCCTTCCGATGGCACTGCAGTGCCACCGAGAGAGATGAGGAGAGGTTCTCCCCCTTGTGCTTCCTCCTCCATGGCCTCCCCTGGATGGGGAGAGGTTCTTCGTCTGGTCCTTGGCCTTCATGACGATAATGGCTCCTCCGGGATCCTTCTACATGCCCTCCGGTGATGATGGCCCCCTCTGGCAGGGTGTCGGAGAGGGACTATATTGGTTTTCGGTGGCTACAGAGGCTTCTGGTGGCGGAACTTCCGATCTAGGTTAATTTTCGGAGGTTTCTGTATTTATAGGAATTTTTGGCGCCGGTCTCACGTCAAGAAGGTGCCCGAGTCGTCCACGAGGCAGGCCCACGCGCCTGGGGGGTGGGTGGGAGCGCCCCCACCCTCGTGGACGGCCTGGACTCTTCTGGTCCAACTCTTTTACTCCGGGATCTTCTTTTGGTCCATAAAAAATCGTCAAAATTGGCACGTCAATTGGACTCCATTTGGTATTCCTTTTCTGTAAAACTCAAAAACAAGGAAAAAACAGAAACTGGCACTGGGCTCTAGGTTAATAGGTTAGTCCCAAAAATCATATAAAATAGCATATAAATGCATATAAAACATCCAAGGTTGATAATATAATAGCATTAATACTTCATAAATTATAGATACGTTGGAGACATATCAGCATCCCCAAGCTTAATTCCTGCTCATCCTCGAGTAGGTAAATGATAATAGAAATAATTTATGAAGTGTGAATGCTAGCAAGTGCATAAGTTTCATCAATGATAGTTCCAATCACTTTTTCTAGCATAATTATATATCATAATAGTAGCTCATTTTCAAAAAGTTTTTCATGATCAAGTAACAAGCTATTCACATGTTAAAGTATAGATCATAAACTTTCTTGAAATTAACAAACTATATTCTCAGTCATCAAACAATTGCAATTCATCTTATTTTTAGGAAGGGTCTATGTCAGAGCTTTGATTTAGCAAACTCCACATTCTCAACTATCATTTAATCTTTCACAATTGCTAACACTCACGTGATATTTATGGGTTCGAAGTTTTAATCGGACACAGAGAAAGATAGGGGCTTATAGATTTGCCTCCCAACCTTTTACCTCAAGGGTAATGTCAACAATAATAGTTCATGATAACTTACATCCAATTGGATATATATATCAAGATCTTTCCAACACAATGTGCTTGCCAAAGGAAAAAATGTAAAAAGGAAAGGTGAAGATCACCATGACTCTTGCATAAGGGTAGAAGATAAAAGTAAAAGATAGGCCCTTCGCAGAGGGAAGCAGAGGTTGTCATGCGCTTTTATGGTTGGATGCACAAAATCTTAATGCAAAAGAATGTCACTTTATATTGCCACTTGTGATATGGACCTTTATTATGCAATACGTCGCTTTTATTTCTTCCACATCACAAGATCGTATAAAGCTTATTTTCTCCACATTAATAGATCATACATATTTATAGGGCAATTTTTATTGCATGCACCGATGACAACTTACTTGAAGGATCTTACTCAATCCATATGTAGGTATGGTGGACTCTCATGGCAAAACTGGTTTAAGGAATGTTTGGAAGCACAAGTAGTATCTCTACTTGGTGCAAAGAATTTGGCTAGCATGAGGGGGGAAATCAAGCTCAGCATGTTGGATGATCCAAGACATTATACTTTATTTCGGATATAAGAAAACATAACCCATTACGTTGTCTTCCTTGTCCGACATCAACCTTTCAGCATGTCATATTTTAGTGAGTGCTCACAATTACAAAAGATGTCCAATATAGTATATTTATATGTGAAATATCTCTTCCTTCAATATTCTTTCATGAATTGTTCCAGTGACCAATTCTACGTTTGCTAACTTTCAATAAGTTTACTACCTATACTTATTCTGTGTGAAGTCATTACTCCCCATGGTATAAGCATATGAAACATATGTAGATTCAGATTTATGATATTCAATTCATTCAACCATTCACTCATAGGATATATGCGAAGCACGTGAATAGAGGACAAACTACTCCAAAAAGATATAAGTGAAGGACACCGAGTAGTCAAATGATTAACTAGCCATGGGAGGATTCTTTTTCATTCAAGATTTCAGATCCAATGATTTTATTCAAACAGCAAGTAAAATTTAAAATACGCTCCAAGTAAAACACATATCATGTGACGAATAAAAATATAACTTCGAGTAAGGTATACCAATAATTTTGAAGACGAAAGAGGGGATGCCTTCCGGGGCATCCCCAAGCTTAGGCGCTTTAGTATTCCTTGAATATGACCTTGGGGTGCCTTGGGCATCCCCAAGCTTAGGGTCTTTCCACTCCTTATTCTCCTTATATCGATATCTCACCCAAAGCTTGAAAACTTCAATCACACAAAACTTAATGGAACTTCGTGAGATAGGTTAGTATGATAAAGAGTAAACCATTTTCTTTAATGGCTTTTAGCTAGGCATGATGATTTCAATGATGCTCACGTAGAAGATAGGAATTGAAACATAAAGAGAGCATCATGAAGAATATGACTAGCACATTTAAACCTAACCCACTTCCTATGCCTAGGGATTTTGTGAGCACAAAATTTATAGGAACAAGGATCAACTAGCATAGGAGGGAAAAACAAGGATAACTTCAAAACTTTAAGCACATAGAGAGGAAACTTGATATTATTGTAAATCCTACAAGCATATATTCCTCCCTCATAATAATTTTCAGTAGCATCATGAATGAATTCAACAATATAACCATCACACAAAGCATTCTTTTCATCATCTACAAGCATTGAAACTTTACTACTCTCCACATAAGCAAAATTCTTCTCATTCGGAATATCGGGATTACTAGTTCCTAAAGTTGACACTCTTCCAAACCCGCTTTAGATGATAGTATTATTCATACTCCAAAATATATAAGTTAAGTTCATGTAGCATTCTACAATTAACATATACTAACCAATATCTAAGCTCAAAATATATAAGTGAAGCACATGAAGCATTCTATAAAACTATACTCAAAAGATTTAAGTGAGGCACGAAGAGCAATTCTATAAGATCATACTTAAAAGATATAAGTGAAGTACATGAAGCATTATATAAATCAATTAAGGGCTATCTCATAGTAGCATGGTTCATATAGGAAAAACAAAAAACACAAAGGACACAAATCATGTGAACAAAACAAAAACCGAGGTATACCGATAATTGTTGAAGAAGAAAGATGGGATGCCAACCGGGGCATCCCCAAGCTTAGGTGCTTGAGTATCCTTAGAATATTTACTTGGGGTGCCTTGGGAATCCCAAAGATTTAGCTCTTTCCTCTCTTTATTCTTCTCATATCGGTAACTCCTCGTTCTTCGAACACTTCATCCACAAAAAACTTTTACAAAAACTTTGTGAGATCCGTTAGTATAATAAAGCAAATGACTACCTTTAGGTATTGTTGCAAACTCATTATAATTTAATATTAGACCTATATCTACTGTATTCCAACTTATCTATGGTTCATATCCTCCGATACTAGCCATAGATGCATCAAAATGAGCAAACAACACACGAAAAACAGAATCTGTCTAAAACAGGATAGTCTGTAGTAATCTGGAGGTTTAGTAAACTTATGTAACTCCAAAAATTATGAAATAAATTTGATAATTTGAAAAATTTGTACATAAGTAATGTTCAAAAAGTTTCAGACCCATTTAACTTTCCAGTAAAAAATGTAAAATCACGCGCTACAGCCAAAGTTTCTGTTTTTGTTCTGCACATAGTAAACAAGCAATCTAATCATCCTAAGACCAAAGGTTGGCACATTATTTTTATAATATAATGGATATATAAGGGGATAATTATTTACATAGAATATTCCATGAAAAATTCTACATTGTTTCCGTGAGCATGAACACAAGTGCTCAAGGTCGACCCTCACTTCTTCAATGCATAACTTTCCAATCACTTCTCTTTTTGAAAAACTTTTTAGGCATGAGAGGCAAGTAAATTCTTTTTGTATTTTCATTCTTTAATTTTTTTATGTTTCACCCACAACTAAACAAAAACAAAAAAGGAAAACCAAAATCTACTTAGTGAAGAAAGCAAACAAGCACACACGAGAATATCAACCCCACGCTATTGCTCCCCGGCAACGGCGCCATAAAAGAGCTTGATAATCCCCAAGTGCAGGGAATCATCGTAGCAATTTCCAAAGGTGGAAGTGATAAGTATGGAGTGTCAAACCCACAAGGAGCTAAAGGTAAGATCAATATTCTCTCAAGCCCTATCTGCCACTGATACGACTCTACGTACACCGAACATTTGCTTCCAACTAGAAACGAGAAATAAAACTACGTTGTGGGTATGAAGAGGATAACTTTGCATGATATCGGAGAGCTAAAATATGAAAGTAGGTGCTGTTATCATAAAGTTAGAATGTATTACCAAATATTATAAATAGCGAGTATGGAATAATGGTAGATCGGTGTGCGAAATTGTCCTAGGCAATTGTTAACAAGACCGGTAATCACTATTGCAGTTTCATATGAGGGAGAGGCATAAGATTTCTTTACTTGGATCATATGCACTTATGATTGGAACTCTAGCAAGCATCCGCAACTACTAAAGATCATTAAGGTAAAACCCAACCATAGCATTAAAGCATCAAGTCCTCTTTATTCCCATACGCAACAACCCCCTTACTCGGGTTTGTGTTTCAGTCACTCACGCAACCCACTATAAGCGAATCATAAACGTATTGCAACACCCTACAGCAGGAATCCCTCATGCTTGCATGACACAGAGGGCACCATAGGACAACACGAAAGTAAAACATACAACTCATGCCAATCTAGGTCATCAATCAACCCAAAGATAAATGATATCTACTCAAAACATCATAGGATGGCAACACATCATTGGATCATAATATGTGGCATAAAGCACCATGTTCAAGTAGGGATTACAGCGGGGTGCGGGAGAGTAGACTGCGTAAAAGAGATGAGGATGGTGATGTTGATGAAGAGGATTACCGCGGCGATGATTCCCCTCCCGATGGTACTCCGGTGCCATCGAGAGAGAGGAGGAGAGGTTCTACCCCTTGTGCTTCCTCCTCCATGGCCTCCCCCCTGGATGGGGAGAGGTTCTCCCTCTGGTCCTTGGCCTTCATGACGATAATGGCCCCTCTGGGATCCTCCTCCATGCCCTCCGGTGATGATGGCCCCCTCCGACAGGGTGCCGGAGAGGGCCTATATTGGTTTTCGGTGGCTACGGAGGCTTCTGGCGGCGGAACTCCCGATCTAGGTTAATTTTCGGAGGTTTCTATATTTATAGGAATTTTTGGCGTTGGTCTCACATCAAGAAGGTGCCCGAGTCGTCCATGAGGCAGGCCCACACGCCTGGGGGGGGGGGCACCCTCGTGGACGGCCCGGGAGTCTTCTGGCCCAACTCTTTTACTCTGAGGTATTCTTTTGGTCCATAAAAAATTGGCATGTCAATTGGACTCCGTTTGGTATTCCTTTTCTGTAAAACTCATAACAAGGAAAAAACAGAAACTGGCACTGGGCTCTAGGTTAGTAGGTTAGTCCCAAAAATCATATAAAATAGCATATAAATGCGTATAAAACATCCAAGGTTGATAATATAATAGCATGAATACTTCATAAATTATAGATACGTTGGAGATGTATCAAACACCTTCTTCCAGACAAGGCATAACACTTCATGATTTGGTTGCAAAACTTCGGAGGTGAATAAATTTGCGAAATAACTAATTATATGATCCTTCAATTCTGTACCCTAAAAACCCCCGTGTCATCTAGATGTTTGAAACACTTTTACTCTTGTAGCCGTAGAAGGATTGTGAAAGAAAGAAGTGTTACGATCCTATAGCGCTAAATACACAAGCTACCCACGGGCATGTAAAGGCACGCTTAGTTATTGGTGGCATAACATCCTATCTAGTTTGTCAAAACTGTTGCTTATGCGCAAAAGGATGAGAAATACTTACTTCTAATCCCATAAACTTATATGTTAATTTTATTGGTGGTGGTGGTGGGGCGGGGGTTGTTTAGTCAAACAGTTTATTGAGTGGTTGCTTATCTTTTTATATCATGTCCATTTTAAGGTCGGAGAGATGTTGTACACATTAAGCCACACAAATTGCCTTACTCTCCATGGAAACATGGGGGGTTGCTTGTGTCTTCATTATGTCAGGACTGCATCGACATCAATGACGTCGATCCGGTTATTCCATCGACTCAGACAAACGTCTAGGTATGATCAGCCTAGCGTGATATTCTTCTCTGGCCATGGATTCTTGAGGGTCAACGTCACTGGCACTTCCCGCAGAGATCGGTGACTTATCGACTGCATGCATGGATACTATTCTTTTGTTTCGGCCACGACACGAAACTCCAAAGACAACAATATTGCCACGACATAGGCTTGTTGGGGGCGGAGAATTATCCTAGGATTGGATTATATATCCTTTTTATTTTAATAGCACATATGCCTGTGCGTTGCAACATCAAAGATAATTGACATGTCCACTGAAATATCCATCAGCATGGCCCAACAACATCCGAATTGTGACTGGCCATGGTAGAGATGCGTACACTGAGGCCTAGAATAAATTCATACCAGTAGCACGTTAAGAAGCATGCTACACATATAATACTTTTGGTACAGTTTTTGTATGACGATTCTGATATTAAAAAGCCTAGTTTTCAATTTTTTGTACCAATGAATTATTTGTAAGTTGAAGCAATGTTTGGAATTTGCACCAAGTCATGAGGAAAATGTCAATTAAAGGATACTATTAATTTTTGCACATATATATAAAGAGTTATATTCCGTGTTAGTATTTCCTAAAATAAACCATAACAATTAATTAGGTTAATTAAGTTTATGCGTTGAACAGAATTTTAAGTGGTTAACAGGGACAAATAATAGCATCGTTGGAAACTACACATTTTTCTGATCAAATTACATATGCAAATTGGTTGAAACTAAGTTACGGTTGTAAAGCTATAGCATAATCATGTTTAACATATTCTCTGTAAATAATAAAAGCTAGTAACCTAATGGGTTGAAAATAGAGCCAACTGGGCCTACTGCAGTTGAACATGGAACACTAACCGGTGCTCAGGTGCAGGAGATAGCGGCTGCCGCAGTTGGGCTGAAGCCCAACAAAGAAAGGGCACTTAATGTTGGAACGTGCGTTACTTAAAAAATCAGGGGCTTTTTTTTGTGAAACGTATGCCGACGGACGGGCAAAAATGCTCCGTACTTTATTAATACTAGCACATATGCCCGTGCATTGCAACAGGTGGATATTATTGTTTTCTAGTTGTGGTATTGTTGTGATGTTTAATAAAAGCAAGATCAAGCATAGCTAAATATTAAGAGTGATATAATAGATAAATGAAAACAAAAAAAATATAAACTTGATTCGTATACAGGATCTGTCACATAAATTTAATTAAAAACATACTCCCTACGGTCCAAAAAAGTGCCGTAGCTTTGAACTAAGATTAGTTCAATCTTAGTTCAAAGTTGCGACACTTGTCATGGATCGGAGGGAGTAACTTCTTTTATCAACTCTTACTGACTCGAACATAAGTATAAGTTACAAACAATATCTTTTTTCACATTGCACAACGCAACAACTATATGAGCATATCTCTGTAAACAGGCACAATTAGGAAAGCAGACAATGCATGCATCAAGCAAGGCACAAGCCATTACTCTGAGAAGAGGGAGGTTGTGACGTCACATTGAATGTAGTAGAAGAAGGAGGGAGGCTATGATGTTACATTGGATGCACTAGAAGAAGGCCAGTGCCCAAACCTCTTCGTCAGTGCTCAAACAGTCCAACGCTCTCATGTTGTCATTTGTGCCATTCGTCTACCTCATATTCTCATTCTCTAGTTGTCATAAAAAAATAAATATCCCTTGCAAAGAAAAAGAAACTACATATAAAAATTTAACAAATGGACAAGGCCTATAATTCCAGGTGCATACTTTTTCTAACACACAATGAAAATCCATGGTGGGAGCAACTCTATTGCCATTACTGGTCATAAGCCAGTTTGCATCCATAGTATCCTCCAAAAATAAAATGCATAAGCAACAAAACACAAAAGAACACTTCCTTACTTCTTTGTAAATTATAGATTACCAACTTGACACCATTGGATGATAAAAAATAACTTCGTTTCTTTCCGACCATTAAAACTGAATAGGGCCACAATTTCCTACTGGAAAGAAGAAACTTGGCATCCAAAAAATAGCACTTTGTACAATGTTTTAGAAATATAGCTCAATGCAAGCCATGATTCAGATTTCTGCTCAAAATTCAAATAGAAACTTTGAAGTTTAATTTACACTCCATCATAACAGCTTCCAATTTAAAGTGAGTATAGTGGCAACTGTTGTTAAAAATACTATGAATCCTCAGCTCTACAATACATCGTACTGCATAATCATGGCTAAGTGTAGGCCTACATTTACCTCGTCATTCTGTGCGGCAGCTACAACCTTCCTGTCCTCCTTCTGCTGCTTCTTCTCTTGTCCTTGTACCATTTGTTCTCTTCTACTTCCTCCTGGGCTACGCCTTGCCTGGCTCCAATGCGGTGGAGGACAGAGAAAGTAGGTAGGTGCAGACGAAGTTTCTTCAATCACAAAGTACATGAACCACATACCCTGGTTGACTGAGCAAATAGGACATCGAGGTACATAAAAAGAAATTTCCTGCCATCATAAAGCAATCAACAGTAGTACAACACTACCCCTCTCTATATGAAATCAGAGAGCAATAAACCTCTCTGAGTATAACATGGAAGGAGGTATATCTCCCTCTGTATAATGTCACAAAGTAATCACCCCTCTCCCTCTCTATAAAATCGAAGCATCATTTGAGTACTTATGAGTTAGGGTAGAAACAACAAAAATAGCAGCAACATTTGTGCATGCATCGAACAACTTGCCATGTCTATGAGCTAGCAGGAGCAATAAAAAAATTCAGCTAGCAGCAACAATAACAAAATTCAGCTATCAGCCATCATCTATCCCATCCCAACATCGCCATATCACTCATCTCACTATGCTCGCCCTCACACCTAAATCTGATCTGCCTACAAATCCAAGAGCCACTACTGTAGGATGGTCCAAACACGACAGTCCAATCAGAGACTCTTCAACGAAATTGTGTGTGATGCGTTAATTGCAAATGGTGGTGTAAGAAAACCGTCAAAAAGAGATAAATTGTTTGCGATGGTGCATATATCAAACACGATTCGGATCAGAGCTGCGTGTGCGATGCATGGCATACAATTAATCCATACAAACTGTTTTCAATGATCCAGAACAATGGAAATAGTCAGCCAGATGAGGGCGTGTGCGATGCGTGGCATACGGTTAATCCATACAAACTGTTTGCGATAATCCAGAACAATAGAAACGGTCAGCCATATGAGGGCATGTGCGATATACGACATACAGTTCACTAGGATGAACTATGTGCGATTAGGAAACACAATAGAAATGGTCAGCCAGATCAAGGTGTGTGTGCGATGGAGGGCATACAGTTCACTCGGATGAACTGTTTGCGATGAGCCAAGACAACAGAAATAGTTCAACTGAACAAGATGTGTGTGATACGTGGCAAACAGGTCCGTAATCCAAAATGTGTGCGAAGACCCATAATAATATAGATAATTGCTGCTAATAAGCCGTGTGATTTTCTCTGCTACAGAAGAACATCATATATATAACTATAATAAACATCCAATTACATAAGTGACTATATGATCATTCGCACACACCTCAATAAACAATTGCAAGCATTCTAAACTAGGAGAAACGATCATCTAGTCATCTACTTCTTGCGATGCTCCCACCACTGCTCTATGGCTCGATCCCTTGTCTGGGGCAGGATGAAGACACTTGCTCATGTCAATGATCCGCATGTACATCTCATAGCTTGTGTACGCGTCCTTGGCCGCGTACTTGACGTGTTCTTCATCTAGTTTCTGATGCCAGGCACTGTGCCAGGCGTTCTTTTCCTTCTTGCTCCCATCCTTCATCTTCATGTAGTAGGGGTCGATGATGGCCAAGATGAGGTCAACCATGGAGTTTTGTTTGTTGTTGTCACTGCCCCAGACCTTGTAGTGCTCATAGATGTTGACAAGATTCCGGTAGGTCAAGCCCGAAACCTTGAGTGCTTTTAGATCGTTGCTGGTGTCCACCATAGCGAAACTGTAGTCGGAGCTGTTAATAAACCCGGAGAAACACTCGCAAGGCCTTGTGGCTAGGTGGTAGTGGTAGACGAGGACGTCATGTCACATGCACAACTGGGCGATGAAAACCTTCTGATCTTGCCCAGCATGACCGCTGGTGAACTCAAGGTCGAAGCCGACCACTTGGTACTTGTCCTCAGTAAGAAACTGCTCCATAGTTTGGATGGAGCTCTCCACCGAGACCGGCTCGTTCATGCACACTACCGAGAGGTCCTTCCCCCTCATGTGGGTGTCCACTACGTGATGCATGGTGAACTGCCCCCCGTTGTCGTCGTCGGCCACTGGGAGCGCCATTGGAGCCACGGGGAGTGCCATTGGAGCCGCTGGATGTCCTCTCTGTATGTGTCGTCATGGGTGTGCTTATTGTGTCATGTGGCATGAGAGATGGAAGGTAAATGGACGCGGGAATAAATGGGGGCCGGCCGGCCTGGATTCTCGGCACGTTCGCATGGCAGTTTTTGCAGCAGTTAACTGCATTGTGGCGCTGCGCCCGACGCAACAACATGCATAATGGTAGCATAAACATACTGATTGTGCGCTGACCCCAAACACTGGCAGCGCGCGTGGAGGGACGTGGGCAGAGCGCCCGGAGGGACGCGAGAGCAGAGCGCGCACGGTGAGACGCGAGCAGAGCGCGCCTCGGCCACACTATCTCAACCATGAGCAACCACACACATAGAGCAGTTGAACACGTAGGAAATGGTCGTCTATAAGTTGGCCGACAGTTGCCAGCCGACGGCATGATGTGAAACTACATCGCCTTCCACATCACACAGTGGTCGAACAATTGTTTGCGACGCTGCATAAAGAGCAGCCGTGTGCTACTACCTCCGTCTTGGTCTATTAGTCCCCTTTTATATTTTGTGCCATATTTTGACCTTAAATTTAACTAACAAAATGTTAATGCATGTTATAAAAATAATATAACTGGAAACTATGTTCAAATACAAATCCAACAATATAATCTTTTGTGACATGCATTCGTATTTTATTGGTTAAATCTCTAGTCAAAATTTGGCACAAAAATACAAAGAGGACTTATAAACCAGGATGGGGGTAGTAGGTAATTAAATCGTAAACATTTTTTATTAACCGTGTGTGTACGTGTCATTTCGCCCTCCTCTCGCATGTATTTTCATGCCACTGCCGCAGACAGATTCGAGCGCAAGCTTGAGCAGCACACATGGGTGTTCTTTTGGGCAAACGGTGGCTCCAAGTGGTGCCAATGAATCATCGGTGAGCCCGTTCCCGCGCAACTGCGCAGGTTCCCACAGATAGCCGCGCAAGCTTCCCGCCCGACTCGATGAAATCCCCCAAAATCTCAATGCTCATGGGCCTCACAGCCAGTGAGTCCTACGTCACATTTTCCCCTCCCTCCCTCTAGCTTACCTCGTCTGCTTCTCCCACAATTGCCAATGGCACCGGTCCGTCGTCATCGATCAGCCACTCCGCCATTCTTAGCGGACAGCTCTAGCTGGGAGGCAACAACGCGGCGGCGGCATAGTCTCTGACATAGTGTGGTGCGCGTGGCGTCCCTGTTGGGTGTGCGCACAACATCCATCACACGCTCCGTCGTCGCTGCCCGTCGGCGGCTGTTGCCGGCCGCCGTTGCTGCCACCCCACCGTCTACAGCCACACCACTATCAAAAGCCAGGGTCATTGCCTACTTTGCCACCACGGCCCGAAGGCGGGAGGTGGCCGCCGTGGCTGCCACCCCACTGTCGGCCACCATGGCCATCACCCGCTCCACCACCTCGGCCCGAAAGAGGGAGGTGGCCGTCGTGGCTTCCAGCCACCGTCGACCACCGGGGTAATCACCCGCTCCGCCACCACCGCCCGAAGGCGGGAGGTGGAGGTTGAGCCCCGCATGTGCGGCAGCAACCTTGCGCGCTACTTCGAGTTCCTGCGGGGGGAGGAGGAGCGCCTGGTCGAGCATGCTAAGAGTCTTACCGCCGTCGTGGCTGCGGCACACGCTGCCGTAGACGTGCGGAATGAGGAGATCTATGAGGAGTCCCGTTGCTTTGAGAGGGGTCGTTTGGAGCGGCAGAAGGCGTTTGAGGTGAGCATCGCTAAAGGTGCAGTAGTGGTAGGCACCATGTTCCAGTTATCTAGATCATCGATAGGATCCTCCTCCTCTACCTCTTACTAAGCACGCTCGACAGAGGAGAGGCTGCCGGAAGTACTACAAAACCCCTCCATAGTAGTAGTATTTAGGGCCTATTTTGTTCAGTTCATCCGACTATAGATGTGGTTGAACTGTACTACATACTTAAAATTAGCTACTATATATAGTTGAACTAGCTATCTTAGTACGTGGTTGGCAACGATTGGGGAAAAGTTTGGTCGGTTCAGCTGTCAAGTTGAACTGTTTGTATAAAGAACGACTGCTTAATCTATGAATGAAATCTATGCTTACTGAATTTCAGTTGCCAAATTAGATAATGCTAGTGTTTTTTAGCTGCAAATTTTGACAAATGGCAGGGTTACAAGGTTTACAAATTGCATTGTTACTACATCAAAAAAGGTCAATCTTTCCAGTTTGACAAATGGCAATATACCCAATATGACAGATGCAAATCTGTCAAATTATCTGTACGTGGTTGCACACTGATCATCCAAAAAAACCATTTGTGTTGAAGGGATGTATAAATTCTGCGTGCCAGATTTTCTCTTAGCTTAGCGGCGAAGTCTCGCTTTGCGTACCATATTCTATCTAAGCCGTTTGCATTGAAGAGATGCACAAATCTAGCGCAGCGAATTTTTCGTTGGCTTACTGGGAAAGACCATAGCTCTCACTTTGCATACATGTGTTCTATCTAAAACGTTTGCGATGAAGAGCTGCAGAAATCCTGCTCGTCACATTTTCCCTTGGCTTACTGGGGAAGCTGTTGGTTTGCATACGGGTGTTTTATCTAAAACATTTGCGATTAAGAGCTGCACAAATCCTGCTCGGCACATTTTCCCTTGGTTCCTGGGGAAGCTGTCGGGTTGCATTCGGGTGTTCTATCTAAAATGTTTGCGATGAGTGTTTTATATTAAAAAACCATTAACGTTTTTTAAAGAAAATCATTTGATAAGTTTGTACATTCAGAGAGAAAACGCAAGTTCGCTCAAACCATATCCTTCATTCAGTCACACTACGAATTTATATTCATACGATCAAGATATAGTATTAAACCTAAAAAAACTAATTCCGGCGGCGGCGGAGGTGGCGTGCCGTGCCGGCATTGTCGTCGTGGTCCTCCGGGATGCCGTTGTTGAAGTCTTCAAGGCAGCACAAAATGTTCTTCACTTGAAAATCAAACATCCCGTCGTCGCGCGACCAACGGGCGGGGCGTGGGAGGATGACAACTTGCGGCGCTATGAGGTAGCGGTCAACATCGGTGTCCCATGCTGCTGAAGTGGGCGCACGCACGGGCACGGGAGCGGCGGATGCAGGCAAACACATGGGGACCGACGCCGCGGTGGGTGCAGGGGCACACACGGGCACGAGCGCTGGTGCTGGCATGTAAACGAGCTTGCGCGGGTCAGTAGAGACCTCGCCGACGCCCATGGCTTCCAGCTCTATGATAGTGCTCGGCGACCAGCCCGCCAATGCTACGGGGATGGTCGTGGGGGGCATCAACCACCGCAGCCAGTTCGTTCAGGGCCATGTCCATGAGGCCCCGTTCCTCCTTATTTTCTATCTCGTCCGGCTCGAAGTTGACTTCACCAAACTGGAAGACTAGTGGCAAATGATCCTTTTGTGACATGGTGTTGGTGGAGGTCTACGGGAGGGGAATGGGAGGCGAACAGTAAGGCCGCCCGTGTTAAACAGCGGCTCGGGTGCTATTAATGGAGAGGATGCGAGCAAGGTGGGCGGCCATGGAAGTCAAAGGGCTCGCTTCCCAGTGAGCCTATGCAGTGTACAACTCGCACGCTTCTTGGTGAGCCTGCACATTGGAGGATAGCTTGCACGCCTCTCGGTCAGCCTGCATAGCGGATTGCGCTCGCACGCCTCCCGTCTACTCAAGTAGGTGCCCGCATGGCACATGCTAGCTATTAAAAGTGTGACGCGTGGCGTCATGTGAATGGTTAACAGAACACACACGATTTAAATCACACAAACGTTTGGGATGTTAAAGTGGCAGCTATTTGTTTCAAAATGCCTTTGTTGGCTATTATTCGAGTGCGCCTTCTCTCAAAATGGACATGAAAAATACTAGAGCATGTCGGGTGCCATTCCATGATAGCATGCAAAGTTTCATGAATTTTAGACGACTTTTGGATTTACTAGAATTTTAAAACAAAGTATCTCAACATTTTGGTTGCAAACAATAGTGCCCTAGTGTTTGAAATTCATTCCCATTTCTTGCATGGCACCTAAGCATGGACCCAAGGACACACATTTGATTTGTCAACCCATTTTTCTGCACTTGAGCATGTGCATGTAGTTCAAATTTGAATTATGCACATAAAATGCCTAGAAAACTCTGTTAATGTATAAAAATGTCCAAACAAACCCCAAAATTGCAAATTTTAACACGACACTCTTGTTGCTCTATGTTGCCACTAGGAAAAAATTTGAAAACAAGAAGAGGCAACGAATATCGTTTCATCCACCAAGGGGGCACATTCCCTACCGGAACCATCAGGCTTATTGTCAGAAGCTCTGGTATGTGAGAGGCTTATACCCAAACCTGCCCCAAATGGGATAAATTATTCACCACAACATGTTGATGCCATTCCATGATAGCATGTCAAGTTTCATCAATTTCAGACAAGTTTTGGATTTACTAGAATTTAAAAACCATGTATCTCAATGTTTGTGGTCGAGCGACGGTGGCAAGGTGTTTGGCATTCATTCCCATTTCTTACATGGGACCTAAGCATGCAACCAAGGACACATATTTGATTTTTCAACCAATTTATATGCACTAGAGCATGTGCATGTAGTTCAAATTTGAATTATGCACATAAATGCATAGAAAAGTCAGTTAATGTATAAAAATGTCCAAAAAAACCCCGAAAAATTCCAAAATTTAACACAACACTCCTATTGTTCTATGTTGACACCAATGTTGAGGATACCGCTTATTGTTATCATCTCGGTCAGCTAGGGATTAGAGATTAATCTGAAATCGGACGATTAATCGATTTTATCGGTCGACTATTAATCGGATATTTTTTGCAAATCCCAGGTTCCCAACACTAAAATACACTATATTCAACACCAAAACTATATTGGACATATGTTTTACCTTTATTCCTAGCCTTTGAATCCTCGTAGAATGAGAAACAAAATAGGACAACAATAGAAATTGCGTAACAAGGTCCACAAAACACAAATAAACATAGTTTTTGCAAACATAGTGCTATATATGAATAGGTCTGATTTATCGGTAGATTCCCGATAAGTTGCTTGTCAAAGAGATAAATCGGCCCAAAAGATAAATGGTGAAGATAAGGTATAATCTTATCGGTCACCCCCCCGAGTAGTGATAAATCGGAAGATTAATCGTTGAATCGGAAGATTTTTTGAATAGTGATTGACAATAGAAAAAATTTGAAAGCAGGAAGAGGCAACAAATATCGTTTCGTCCACAAGGGTGAAACATTCCCTACCGTAACCATGAGGCTTGTTGTGAGAAGCTCTGATTTGTGAAAAACTTATACCGCAACCTGCCCCGAATGGGATAATATTTTTACCATGACATGTTGATGCCGTTCCATGATAGCATGAAAAGTTCCATAAATTTCAGATGAGTTTTCGATTAACTAGAATTTAAAAACCATGTATCTCAATGTTAGCGGCCGAGCGACGGTGGCAAGGTGTTTGACATTCATTCCCAATTTCTTGCATGGGACCTAAGCATGCAACCAAGGACAAACATTTGAATTTTGAACCTATTTATATACACTAGAGCATGTGCATGTAGTTCAAATTTGAATTATGCACATAAATGCATAGAAAGCTCAGTTAATGTCTAAGAATGTCCAAACGAACCCCAAAAAATCCCAAAAATCGACACAACACTCTTGTTGTTCTATGTTGACACTAGAAAAAATTTAAAAGCATGAAGAGACAACGAATATCGTTTCGTCCACAAAGGTTGCATGCTCCCTACCGAAACCATCAGGCTTGTTATGAGAAGCTCTCATTTGTGAGAAGCTTATACCCAAACCTGCCCCAAATGGGAGAATATTTTTACCACTGCATGTTGATGCCGTTCCATGATAGCATGTCAAGTTTCATGAATTTCAGACGAGTTTTTGATTTAGTAGAATTTTAAAACCATATATCTCAATGTTAGCGGCCGAGCGACAGTGTCATGGTGTTTGACATTCATTCTCATTTCTAGCATGTGACCTAAGCATGCAACCAAGGACACACATTTAATTTTTCAACCCATTTTTATGCACTGGAGCATGTGCCTGTAGTTCAAATTTGAATTATGCACATAAATGCCTAGAAAACTCAGTTAACGTATAAAAATGTCCAAACAAACCCCGAAAAATTCCAACATTTAACATGACACTCCTGTTGTTCTATGTTGACACCAAAAAAATTTGAAAGCAAGAAGAGGCGACGAATATCGTTTTACGTTTCCCTACCGGAACCATGGGGCTTCTTGTGACAAACTTTGGTTTGTGAGAAGCTTATCCCAAAACCTGCCCCAAATGGGACAATTTTTTTACCCTGGCATGTTGATGCTATTCCATGATAGCATGCCAAGGTTCATGAATTTCAGACGAGTTTTCGATTTACCAGAATTACAAAAGCAAGTATCTCAACATTTGCCGGCGAGCCACGGTGCCATGTTGTTTGAAATTCATCCCCATTTCTTGTATGGGACATAAGCATCAACCCATGGACACATATATGATTTTACAACCCATGTTGGTGCACCGGAGCATATGCATGTAGTTTAATTTTGAATTGTGCACCTGAAATGCCTAGAAAACCAAGTTAATGCATAAAAATGTCAAAACGAACCCTGAATAATTCTAATTTTTTTGACGACACACCTAGTTGCATGTTCAATGCAGATAAAAGTTCTAGCAATTCAAACACCCTCCTTTGCCGCTGTGACCCCATTATGTATTTCAAATCAAGACGAAAATCAAGTAGATCACACACAATTTTTTATCACCAACCATGTGAGATGCAGTACAAAATATCTTGGAGCACTGTCCGAGTACAGTACGCATCTGGCTTACACGAGAAGGTGCGTCGGCTAGAGTCCACAACCGGCGTGTCAAGCACACTAGATCGCTCCCCAAATATCATTTCACTATTCAATCGTCGCCGGTGAAAGATGGGGACGTGGACCCGTGTCGCGAGGGCAACTTTGGCGTCCCACTCCGGCGAGAGTGCAGCCGCAGCCGCCATGCGCGTGCTAACAAGCTGCGTGAGTGCGGCCGCAATCTGCGACCGGGCGGCGAAGGCAGCCCAAATGGCCACTGTTGCTTCTGAGGTGGCGGCAGCAACATCTGCCTCGGGGATAGCAACTGGCCAGAGCGGCACAACAGCTGTCCGTTCTACAGGAGCGGCCTTAGCCCCGATGGAGGCCGCCCACGACCACATCGAGGCCGCCCACGCCCAGCTCATGGTGGTCACTGCACAAATCAAATGAAGCTTCTCTGACAAGGATCAGCAACCCATGGACGAAGAGTTGGCAATCGCCAAGAGCATTCGAGCAGCTGTCCATTCCTCCGCGGCATACCTTGCCATGGCGGAGCCTATCCAAGCCCAGATTAGGGTCTCCCATGCCCAGCTCGTGGCGGCCTTTTCCAAAGAGATGGCATACGCAGATGGCGAGATGCTTGCCGAGTATGGTGTGATGGATGCCATGGTGCCCCTTCCCCAGGAGATCATCGGGTGTGAGCTGGACATAGAGGAGGAGGCGGAGATCGACGAGGCCAGCCGGAGTAGTACTCTTTGTTTTGTTTAATTAAGATCACCGATCTTTAATTTGTTAGAGTAATATTTAGGTCAGCTAGCTCTGTTTAATCGCTGAACTTTCTTGATGAAGAAGTGTGGGTGTGCTGTAGTCTCCTTTGCGTACCCAAAATATGCAATGATGTGGATGACCACTGTAACTAGGGGAATTTGGACTAAAATTTGCACGTTCAAACTCATCACACACGGGGTAAGCTATATGAATCGTTTGTGATGTTCACATATCGTACACAGTGCTGAATAAGGGACCGTGTCTGAAGACACTTTGCGCGCCAGTTTTTTCGCTGCACCTATCCAAAATTTCCGGCTTCCGCGGAAATATCTACCTCCCCGCCCCTCCCCTTACCAAAAGCCACATTCCCCTATTTCCGCCTTGTTTTCCAAGTTGAAAACTTCACTCCTTGCTTGCAGCACCGACTCCTCGCTGGCGACCCTCCTTCACGCTGCTCAGCCTCGTCGATCCAGGCAGGTAATCCACACCCGACCCACATCCACCTCCTCCTTCCACACCCCACATGCCCCAACTACCGGCACAACACCTTCCACCCAAATCACCGAGCCCTCCCCCAAATAAGTACCACCCTAAGCCATGGTGCATGCAGTATAGTCAGGAGATTAAGGAGCATTTGGCAGCGGAGAAGCAAATCGCGGCTGCACGCGCAGATGAGGTCGCGATGGCTGCCATTCATGCCGACCCCATATCTTTGCGGAGCACCTCGCCATCGAGGCCACCATCGACGCTTCGTGCACCGACGCTGCAACGTGGTGGGCTTCTTTAAACTACAGTTCGTGGCATTCTCTCGAGGCCACCGTCGGTGCCTTCGACAAAGACTACGAGGTGTTTTCTCTGCATGTCCGTGCTTAACTCAACTCGAGAGCCAGTGATACATCTCCAATGTATCTATATTTTTTTCTTGTTCCATGCTGTTATATTATCATTCTTGCATGTTTTACAATCATTTTATAGCAACTTTATATCATTTTTGGGACTAACCTATTGATGTAGTGCCCAGTGCCAGTTGTTATTTTTGCTTGTTTTTTAGTTCGTAGAAAATCAATACCAAACGGAGTCCAAACACAACAAAACTTTTTGGACCATATGTAACAACTTGGGCCAAAGAAGTACCAGAGGGGTGTCCTGAGGGGGGCAAAACCCACCCCAAGTGTGCCCTAGTGGGCTGTGTCCACCTCGGTGGCCTCTCGTACCGCCTCTTTGCTCTATAAATACCCAGAAAAATACAAAAACCCTAGGGGAGTCAACGAAACACAATTCCAGCCGCCACAAGCAAGTTCCAGAACAACCAGATCCAATCTAGAAACCATCACGGGGGGGGGGGGGGGGTGTCATCATCCTCATTGGTGCCTCTATGATGATGCGTGAGTAGTTCATTGTAGACCTACAGGTTCGTAGGCAGTAGCTAGATGGCTTCCTCTCTCTCTTTTGATTCTCAATACAATGGTCTCTTGGAGATCTATTTGGTGTAACTCTTTTTGCAGTGTGTTTGTTGGGAAGTGTGGCAGGCAATGGATCGATGAGCTACCGGTGGTTCTTTGGTCCCTCAGAACAACACCAAATCGAGCTACCGGGTAGACTCCCTTCTCCCTAGTCTATGGGGAGGAGTAGTTATCCCCACGGAACTCATTTACGGCTCACCTCGAGTGCTTGCCTACGATGAAGTAGCGCAGGAACAACACCAGCATGACGACGATGACAGCCACCCTTTTGTACAGGCCTTGCCTCAGTAGCATGTAACACCTTGTACAAAGCCAGGCGCAGACCATGAGCAACAGAGAAATAAACAAAGCGCTGGGGGCCCCCGACAAGTTGCATGCATGTATAAGCATATCATGAGCATCGCATGTAGATAAGATCGCATCTGGCATCATTTTCATCTACATAAACTACAGGCTCCTATCGTGGACTAGGTGCCCAAGAGGAGATAAGAAGACGAGCCTACACTGTGATCTTCGGCAAGCCAAATAGGTAAGTTCTTCCTCTTATCCATATGTGTTCTGTAAGTAAGGACTTGTGCATAAGAAAACCTCGCTGCCTTTCAAAACTTAGGTGCTCCCATCCCTTGACTCGAACGTTGCTTCAATCAGGATGGTCGCAGTGGCCTTTGACAAAAAAGGACTGGCGGGGGCTGGTCCCTCTTCACGATTTGTGCCCGGTATGCCTAACTCCGCGGCAACAAAACTGAGGGTACCAACAGGATAGCTTGCTGGGGGAAACTTGTTTACTTAAAAGTATAGAGGCATCCCACCTCTGGATGGACATACTACATGCATGAGTCCCTAACAAGGTTTGTCTTTTTCATTAATATGCTGATCAAACAAGTACAAACCTTACATGACACAAACATGGATTAAAGAGATTACATAATTTGAACTAAAATTTGGCAAGTGCCTACAGATTTAAGATTGAAAAAAGATAAGTGCCCGTGATGCCCTTTCTTGTCTCTCTCCTCCTAGGCACTGCGCCAGGAGGTGAAGAGGGCAAAAGAGGCGCCTAGGCAGAAGCCCGGCCTGACCCAGTCGGGCTCTAGGAGAGGTAGCCCAACAAGAGCAGAAGGGCGCAGACGAAGGCGATGGTGAAGAAATCGACAGAGACGACCCATCAACCGCCACCGTCAGGGCCAGGAGGACACGACAGGGCAAACAAAGATGTAGCCCGCAAGAAAGGCTTACCGAGGCCCAGCTGGAAGTCTGCTGGAGGAGCCGAAAGCACCACCTCCGCCCCTGCTCCCAACTCCCCGGCAAACCACCTTGCCGGAGAGGAGGTGCATATGCAGATGGTGCTGCCGCCCCCTGATGGTGACAGTGCGGATGATACCCAGCCAAAGTCAGAGTCGTCGCCCTCCCAATTGGTGTCGTCGTCATCGCTGTCAGTGTCAAAACCGGCGGATCTCGGGTAGGGGGTCCCGAACTGTGCGTCTAAGGTCGATGGTAACCGGAGACAGGGGACACGATGTTTAACCAGGTTCGAGCCCTCTCTATGGAGGTAATACCCTACGTCCAGCTTGATTGATATTGATGAATATGAGTATTACAAGAGTTGTTCTACCTCGAGATCGTAATGGCTAAACCCTAGAGGTCTAGCTTGCATGGCTATGGTAATGAATATCTCCTCCTCCGGACTAAGTCCTTCGATTTATATAGACACTGGGAGGATCTAGGGTTACACAAAGTCGGTTACAAAGAAAGGAATCTACATATTTGACCGCCAAGCTTGCCTTCCACGCCAAGGAGAGTCCCATCCAGACATGGGTGCAGTCTTCGGTCTTCGTGTTCTTCACAGCCCATTAGTCCGGCCCATGGCTAACAGGCCGGACGTCCGAGGACCCCCTAGTCCAGGACTCCCTCAGTAGCCCCTGAACCTGGCTTCAATGACAAGGTATCCGACGCGTAGATCTGTCTTCGGCATTGCAAGGCGGGTTCCTCCTTCCGAACTCCAAGATAGTCTTCGGTCATATTGATCGTGTCCGGACCTGTAACACACACACCACACACAACCGCAGAGAGAATATAATAATTCACGAGTCCAATCTACTGACAACTTTTTACAGCATGACATCATGTCTGCCCGGTCATAATTTTGAACCATTCTTCGTCTGCCGCTCCACGTTTCGAGACGCGGTTGCCATTGGCACGTCTTGTCGAAGCAGAGATCGTGTCCCCTTATTGCGGGATTTTCATCAATGCGGGCGTGGGTAACACAACCGTGCCGTTTACACAGCCCTTGGGAGTAGGCGAATTTTTAGGCGAGTGGGGAGGCGTTCAATATTCACTGCCCTTATAAGGAGATAAGAATCCCCTTTCTTCTCCCACGCCTTCTCTCTTCCTATGCCATTCCACTCTTGAGCTCCAGCACCCAAGTTCCGATCTTTTTCCCACTCGAGCAAGCACTCAACCATGTCCTGATCCGGAGGTCAAGGCAAGTGGATGGCCTCCTCCGTCAAGGAGAAGGCCATTACCGAGCTTCGGGCGGCCGGGTACCCGGCGAAGGAAATCGACCACCGCCTTCCATCCAAGGGACAAATCGTCCCCACACCGAAGCCCAGCGATAGGGTAGTATTCATCCCTCATTTCCTCCACGGACTAGGGTTTCTACTCCACCCCTTCGTTCGTGGGCTGATGTACTATTATGGGATAGACTTTCATGATCTATCCCCGAACTCTTTCCTCAACATCTCGGCGTTCATCGTCGTGTGTGAGGCCTTCCTCCGCATCCAGCCCCACTTAGGGCTGTGGCTCAAAGTCTTCAACGTGAAGCCGAAGGTGGTGGATGGCCAGCATGCGGAGTGCGAAGGCGCTATGGTGAGTAAGCTGACCAATGTCTCCTGGCCTAAAGGCACTTTCGTGGAGACTGTCAAGGAATGGCAGAAAACAGTGGTTCTACATCACTGAGCCCCGCGGCGCCAACTGGGCCGCAGCCGCCTAATTCAATTTTGGCGCTCCAATGTGGCTCACCTCTTGGGTTGAGAAGAGCCCCAACTGGTGTTCGCCAGACGAGCTGATAGCGCTGCAAAGGCGCATCCAAAGCATGGTGGATAAAGACATCAAGCTCGTCGACATAATCCAAGTGATGTTGGTGCGCCGGATCCTCCCTTGCCAGAGCCGAAGCCGCCCTCTATGGGAGTTCAATTCAAAGAAGCACCATACCCTTGAGAGGCTCTTCAAAACAACTCACGAAGATGCCTGGAAGTTGCTCTTCAAGGGCAACGAGATACCACCCGCCACAGATTCGGACCGCGGGCATGATATTAACCACCTCCCCAACGAGGTATGTTATTTTTAACACATCCCCTACTTGATTATTTCGAGGATGATATCTAAGATTTTATTATCATTGCTTCTTTAGAACTAGATGGAGAGGGCGAAGCAGATCCGGTGTCCTGCTCCGCTGCCTGAAGAACCAGTCATCCTGCGTTTAGCGAAGATGCTGGAGTCGGCGCCCTATAAGGCGCCGGAGAAGAAGGCCTAGGGGAAGGCCAAGGGGGTCCAGAGTGGCCCCCGCCGCAAGGGCGCTTCGGATGCGATGTCCGAAGACAAGACCCGCTCCTCCGCCGCTGAAGACGACGACAATGAGGAAGAGGAGGAAAGCGATTCTCCCCCTGATGGGGGGGAGGAAGAAGAGGGTGGCCTCCACAATTCCGGAGGCGGAGGTGCCCAAGAAGAGGAAAGGGCCACTCGTGGGCAGCTCCGGATGGGACGTCAAAAGCAGTCCAGAGCAACGCCCCCGCACTAAGCCTCGGGCTGCATCGTAAGTGCTAAGACTCATATCCGCCCATAAACCAAGTCTCTCCTCCTTGTTGTATCGACATGGTTGGTTATGTTATTACAGTCCGGCTCACGACCGCCCCCAGCGATCCTCGCCAGGAGGATTGTTGGATTGAAAGGCGATGGCCAGCGAGTCACCGCCGACCGCTCACTCCCCCAAGGCTAAGGACGATGCGGAGGTGCTGTCCCGAAGGACTTTCACAAGCCGGGGAGAGGCTCAGGAGGCGCCAGAAGGCAATGCCTCCGTCACCGGACACCACGGGGAGCCGATCCCCATGGAGACTGGTGGTGAGGAGGGACATATTCAGTTTGGCCCTCAGCCGGACTTGATTCCGGAGACCGATATGGCTCCAGAATTCAGCACGCAACCTCCTTCGAAAGAAGGGGGTATGCCTATTCCGCTGGTGACCCCTGTCCAACCAGGGGCACCAGATAATCTGCTGGAAGCGCTACGAGGCGCTTCCATTGTGGATGAGCACCGTGTTCTTATGGGCACGGTGATTGAAAGGGTTCAGTCCGCCAAGAGCAGACTAACCGAGGCCTGTAGCAGCCTGCTGATAGGTTTTGAGGTAAGCAACGCAAAAAAGAGAAAATCCCAATATAGACAGTAACCCATGAGACACTGTCCAGTGTTCGGAAAGAAAAATCCGGACAGAGGATCAATCCTTTATTGCGGGAAACTAACTAAATTGTCTGAAATGAATACACAGGTGTCGCCGTTGGCCGCCACCTCACATACTGCCGAGGTCTCCGAACTGAAGCGGAGACTAGAGCAGGCCGAGGGGGAGCTCGGCCAGGTGAGGAGGCAACTCCAAGAAAAACAAGGTATGTGATAACCCATTATGTATTCGAAAAAGCCAAATGATATGCATTTGACCGAAGTGTCATGATATGTACAGAAACGACGACCGAGGTCGAGGTCCTGAGACAAGCCCTGGACGAAGCCGGGGAGAAGGCTGTTAAGGAGCAGGCCGCCTGTAAGAAGCTCAAGGCCCGGGTCAATGAGGTCCAACAGGAGCTTCGGGATGTGGTAAGGAAGTGCGAGACCTTGGAGCACAATGCGTCGGCTCAAGAGGCCGAACTTGCCAAGGCTCGTCAGAGTGCGGAGATGGCCCGGGGTGAAGCCCAGGATGCCCTCCAGGAGATCTAGGAGGCCAGGAAGATCGCGGCGGGTAAGGCATTCAATATGCAAAGCAAGAACCTGAAGAGGAAATATCTTTTACTGACCCGGATTCGGAGTTCTCTAGGGGCTTTTGTTGATCTGCCATGCAGTGTGACTGACGCCGCAGAGTTCTTCCGAGCCGAAGAAGGGAGCTCCACGGGAGAAGCTGTTCTGATCGCAATATCTTGCGCCAGAACATCCGGTGCCCTTTGTGATCATCTAAAACAGCTGGTCGAGCTGCACAGGGTGTCCAAACTGGCCATGAAGGATTTAATAATCCGGCTGTGGCCAGCCGAAGCTATACCCAGCAGTTACTTCAGCCTCGTGAAGAGGCTGGTGGATGCCTGTCCTCGGCTGAACGTCATCAAGCGGTTCGTCTTTATCGAAGGTGCGTGTCTGGCCTTCTCCTATGTCAAGGTTTGGTGGGCGAAGATGGACGCCGTCAAGTTGGCGACCGAGGGGCCGCCTGAGGGCAAGGAGCACCGCACACCTGAGCGATACTTTGGCGATGTCTTGGAGGGGTCCTGCATTGTTGAGGATCAGTGTGCGAAAGACACGATCTTTGAATGAATGTATTCAAGTTCCTTCTACCTTGTATGATAAAACAAAGTGGGTTTGTAATATAATGCTTTTTATGTTTTTAAATTTTACCTCCTGTGCGGCCATGTTGTATGAAATCTGAGGGTTGGCCAGTCGTCGGCTTCTGCCCCCATGTAGGTAGTACGGGGGTGTTCGGGATGGTATTTAAATAACCTTGATCCAATTATATGGTCCTTGAAGGAGTTGTTTAGCGCAACGAACCAGGCAACCAGACTATGCGGCTTTAACGCCCTCACTTAGCCATAGGAGTTTGACAATAAAAACATGGGCGCAACCCCTAGTATCCGAACTAGAGTGCTATAAGCGTCTGATCGGGAAGTACCGATCCTTCGCGTAATGCGGAATAAATCTCCAACCATTTGCAACCACCGAACAACTGACCGGTCTCGCCACATCATGACAATCAGTTTTTGGCTTTCTCTACTGAGGTGCTCCTTTGGATAAACCAAGGCACAATCGTAGTAGTTCTCCCTTTACTACCTTAGCCGATATAGCGGAACGTAAGGTAGCAAGCATAGGAGCCGGGCAACCCAATATTGACCAAAGGCATGATTCGGAGCCAATGCATATAATGCTAAATTCGGGGTGCCGAACTATACTTATAAAAAGTGTTCGGACTTTTGTTGCCATAGTGTGGGGTGCTATGAAGCCCCTGGCAAACATCAAACGTACCAAAGTGTATGAGTGCTACCTGATAAATTTACCAGAAAAGAAAAGACAAAACATGAAGAAAAAGAAGAACACTTTGTGGCTCAAATTTTACGGCCCTAGCAAATGCAGTTCGTTCGAGCAGAGCATGATAGCCACTAAGAAAGGGGAAGATATCGAAGATTAACTCCTCGCTTCGGAAGTTGTCCGAAGATCCGAAGACAACCTCTAGTGTGATTGAGCCCGTACAGCGGGCCTTGATATGTCTGCAACGTATCTATAATTTTTGATTGCTCCATGCTATATTATCTACTGTTTTGGACTATATTGGGCTTTATTTTCCACTTTTATATTATTTTTGGGACTAACCTATTAACCGGAGGCCCATCCCAGAATTGCTGTTTTTTGCCTATTTCAGTGTTTTGAAGAAACGGAATATCAAACGGAGTCCAAACGGAATGAAACCTTCGGGAATGTGATTTTCTCACCGAACGTGATCCAGCAGACTTGGACCCTACGCTAAGGCATCAGAGAGGCGGTCACGAGGGTGGGGGGGTGCGCCCCCTACCTCATGGGCGCCTCGGAGCTCCACCGACGTACTCCTTCCTCCTATATATACCTACGTACCCCAAATGATCAGAACAGGAGCCAAAAACCTAATTCCACTGCCGCAACTTTCTATATCCACGAGATCCCATCTTGGGGCCTGTTCTGGAGCTCCGCCGGAGAGGGCCGTCATCACGGAGGGCTTCTACATCATCATAGCCTCTCCGATGAAGTGTGAGTAGTTTACCTTAGACCTTCGGGTCCATAGTTAGTAGCTAGATGGCTTCTTCTCTCTTTTTGGATCTCAATACAAAGTTCTCCCCCTCTCTTGTGGAGATCTATTCGATGTAATCTTCTTTTTGCGGTGTGTTTGTTGAGACCGATGAATTGTGGGTTTATGATCAAGAATATCTATGAATAATATTGGAATCTTCTCTGAATTCTTTTATGTATGATTGGTTATCTTTGCAAGTCTCTTCGAATTATCTGTTTGGTTTGGACAACTAGATTGTTAGTTCTTGCCATGGGAGAAGTGCTTAGCTTTGGGTTCGATCTTGCGGTGTCCTTTCCCAGTGACAGAAGGGGCAGCAAGGCACGTATTGCATCGTTGCCATCGAGGATAACAAGATGGGGTTTATTTCATATTGCATGAATTTATCTCTCTACATCATGTCATCTTGCTTAAGGCGTTACTCTGTTTTTAACTTAATACTCTAGATGCATGCTGGATAGCGGTCAATGAGTGGAATAATAGTAGTAGATGCAAAATCGTTTCGGTCTACTTGTCACGGACGTGACGCCTATATACTTGATCATGCCTAGATATTCTCATAACTATGCTCAATTCTGTCAATTGCTCAACAGTAATTTGTTCACCCACCGTAGAATACTTATGCTCTTGAGAGAAGCCACTAGTGAAACCTATGGCCCCCGGGTCTATTCTCATAATATCAATCTCCATCACTTTAATCTTGTTTTGCTTTTTTACTTTGCCTATTACTTTTCACTTTGCATCTTTATACCAAAAATATTATATCTATCAGATCTCACTCTCGTAAGTGACCGTGAAGGGATTGACAACCCCTAATCGCGTTGGTTGCGAGTAGCTATCGTTTTGTGTAGGTACGAGGGACTTGAGCGTGGCCTCCTACTGGATTGATACCTTGGTTCTCAAAAACTGAGGGAAATACTTACGCTACTCTACTGCATCATCGCTTCCTCTTCGGGGAAATCCAACGCAAGCTCAAGAGGTAGAAAGAAGGATTTCTGGCGCCTTTGCCGGGGAGTCTACGTAAAAAGTCAACATACCAAGTATCCATCACAATCCATATCTCTTGCATTACATTATTTGCCATTTGCCTCTCGCTTTCCTCTCCCCCACTTCACCCTTGTCGTTTTATTCGCCCTCTCTCTCTATCCTCCCTCTCTTTTCTGCTTGCCTTTTTGTTTGCTCGTGTGTTGGATTGCTTGTTTGTCGCGATGGCTCAAGATACTACCAAATTGTGTGACTTCACCAATACCAATAATAATGATTTCCTTAGCACTCCAATTGCTCCTCTTGCCAATACTGAATCTTGTGAAATCAATACTGCTTTGTTGAATCTCGTTATGAAAGATCAGTTCGCCGGCCTTCCTAGTGAAGATGCCGCTACTCATCTGAATAGCTTCGTTGATTTATGTGATATGCAAATGAAAAAAGATCTCGATAATGATCTCGTTAAATTGAAGCTATTTCCTTTTTCGCTTAGAGATCGTGCTAAAGCTTGGTTTTCGTCTTTGCCTAAAAATAGTATTGATTCTTGGAACAAGTGCAAAGATGCTTTTATCTCTAAGTATTTCCCTCCCGCTAAGATCATCTCTCTTAGAAACGATATTATGAATTTTAAGCAACTTGATCATGAACATATTGCACAAGCTTGGGAGAGAATGAAATTAATGATACATAATTGCCCTACTCATGGTTTGAATTTGTAGATGATTATACAAAATTTTTATGCCGGATTGAATTTTTCTTCTAGAAATCTTTTAGATTCGGCTGCGGGAGGCACTTTTATGGAAATCACTTTAGGAGATGCTACTAAACTCCTAGATAATATTATGGTTAATTATTGTCAATGGCATACTGAAAGATCTTCTAATAAAAAAGTGCATGCGATAGAAGAAATCAATGTTTTGAGTGGAAAGATGGATGAACTTATGAAATTATTTGCTACTAAGAGTGTTTCTTCTGATCCTAATGATATGCCTTTGTCTACTTTGATTGAGAATAACAATGAATCTATGGATGTGAATTTTGTTGTTAGGAATAATTTTGGTAACAACGCTTATAGAGGGAATTTTAATCCTAGGCCATATCCTAGTAATCCTTATAATAATTATGGGAATTCCTACAACAACTCTTATGGAAATTATAATAAGATGCCCTCTGAATTTGAGAATAGTGTTAAAGAGTTTATGAATTCACAAAAGAATTTTAATGCTTTGCTTGAAGAGAAATTGCTTAAACTTGATGATTTGGCTAGGAACGTTGATAGAATTTCTCTTGAGGTTGATTTTTTAAAGCTTAGATCTATTCCTCCTAAGCATGATATCAATGAGTCTCTCAAAGCCATGAGAATTTCCATTGATGAGTGCAAGGAAAGAACCGCTAGGATGCGTGCTTCCAAAGATGCCTTTATTAAAGCGTGTTCTTCCAATTCCTATGAAAATCAAGATGAAGATCTAAAAGTGATTGATGTGTCCCCTATTAAATCTTTATTTTGCAATATGAATCTTGATGAAACTGAATATGATCTTCCTTTAGCTAGAAGGCGTTCTAAAAATTCGGAGTATTTAGATCTTTATGATGAAATTGATGAAAGTGGGATTGAAAGAAATAAAAATCTAGATGTTGCTAAACCCACTATATTGGATTTCAAGGAATTTAATTATGAAAGTTGCTCTTTAATTGATTGTATTTCCTTGTTGCAATCCGTGCTAAATTCTCCACATGCTTATAGTCAACATAAAGCCTTCACCGAACATATTGTTGATGCCTTGATGCAATCTTATGAAGAAAAACTTGAGTTGAAAGTTTCTATACCTAGAAAATTCTATGATGAGTGGGAACCAACTATTAAAATTAAAATTAAAGATCATGAGTTTTATGCTTTGTGTGATTTGGGTGCTAGTGTCTCTACTATTCCCAAGACTTTGTGTGATTTGCTAGATTTCCGTAATTTTGATGATTGCTCTCTAAACTTGCATCTTGCGGATTCTACTATTGAGAAACCTATGGGAAGGATTAATGATGTTCTTATTGTTGCAAATAGGAATTATGTGCCCGATGATTTCATTGTTCTTGATATAGATTGCAATCCTTCTTGCCCTATTATTCTTGGTAGACCTTTCCTTAGAACGGTTGGTGCGATTATTGATATGAAGGAAGGGAATATTATATTTCAATTTCCATTAAAAAAGTGCATGGAACACTTTCCAAGAAAGAAAATAAAATTTCCATATGAAACTATCATGAGAGCCACTTATGGATTGCCTACCAAAGATGGTAATACCTAGATCTATCCTCGCTTTTATGCCTAGCTAGGGGCGTTAAACGATATCGCTTGTTGGGAGGCAACCCAATTTTATTTTTATTCCTTGCTTTTTGCTCCTGTTTAGTAATAAATGAATTATCTAGCCTCTTTTTTGGTTGTGTTTTTTGTGTTTAATTAGTGTTTGTGCCAAGTAGAACCGTTGGGAAGACTTGGGGAAAGTCTTGTTGAACTTGCTGTAAAAAAACAGAAACTTTAGCGCTCACGAGAACTGCTGTCATTTTTATTTTAAGAGTGATATTTAGTTAATTCTTTTTGCAGATGACTAATATATAAATTCCTCACGTCCAACAATTTATTTTAGAATTTTTGGGGTTCCAGATCTTGCGCTAGCTACAGATTACTACAGACTGTTCTGTTTTTGACAGATTCTGTTTTTCGTGTGTTGTTTGCTTATTTTGATGAATCTATGGTTAGTAAAATAGTTTATAATCCATATAGAAGTTGGAATACAGTAGGTTTAACACCAATATAAATAAAGAATGAGTTCATTACAGTATGTTGAAGTGGTCTTTTGTTTTCTTTTGCTAACGGAGCTCACAAGTTTTCTACTTTAAGTTTTGTGTTGTGAAGTTTTCAAGTTTTGGGTGAATTCTTGTGATGGATTATGGAACAAGGAGTGGAAAGAGCCTAAGCTTGGGTATGCCCATGGCACCCCCAAGATAATCCAAGGACACCAAAAAGTCAAAGCTTGGGGATGCCCCGTAAGGCATCCCCTCTTTCGTCCACTTCCATCGGTAATTTACTTGGAGTTATATTTTTATTCACCAACATGATATGTGCTTTGCTTGGAGCGTCTTGTATTATTTGTGTCTTTGTGTTTTAGTATGCCACAATCATCCTTGCTGTACACACCTTTTGAGAGAGCCATACATGAATTAAAATTTGATAGAATACTCTATGTGCTTCACTTATATCTTTTGAGCATTATAGTTTTGCTCTATGTGCTTCACTTATATCTTTTGAGCGTTATAATTTTGCTCTATGTGCTTCACTTATATCTTTTGAGCTATGTAATTTTGCTCTATGTGCTTCACTTAGATCTTTTAGAGCACGGTGGTGGATTTGTCTTAAAGAAACTAGTGATCTCTCATGCTTCACTTAAATTATTTTGAGAGTCTCTTAATAGCATGGTAATTTACTTAATAATAATATGCTTGGTATTCAAGATTTATGAAACTTTCTTTTGAGTGTGTTGAGTACTAAGAAAATATTGAAGCATGATAATTGTTTTGAGATATGGAGGTGATAATATTAGAGTCATGCCAGTTGAGTAGTTGTGAATTTAAAGAATACTTGTGTTAAAGTTTGTGATTCCCGTAGCATGCACGTATGGTGAACCGTTATGTGATGAAGTCGGAGCATGATTTATTTATTGATTGTCTTCCTTATGAGTGGCGGTCGTGGACGAGCGATGGTCTTTTCCTACCAATCTATCCCCCTAGGAGCATGCGCATAATACTTTGCTTTGATAACTTCTAGATTTTTGCAATAAGTATATGAGTTCTTTATGACTAATGTTGAGTCCACGGATTATACGCACTCTCACCCTTCCACCTTTGCTAGCCTCTCTAATACCGCGCACTTTTCACCGGTATCATACACCTACCATATACCTTCCTCAAAACAGCCACTATACCTACCTATTATGGCATTTCCATAGCCATTCCGAGATATATTGCCATGCAACTTTCCACCGTTCTGTTTATTATGACACACTCCATCATTGTCATATTGCATATCCCGGTACACCGCCGGAGGCATTCATATAGAGTCATATTTTGTTCTAAGTATCGAGTTGTAATTGTTGAGTTGTAAGAAAAATAAAAGTGTGATGATCATAATTATTAGAGCATTGTCCCAGTGAGGAAAGGATGATGGAGACTATGATTCCCCCACAAGTCGGGATGAGACTCTGGACGAAAAATAAATAGAAGAGGCCAAAGAAGCCCCAAAAAAAGAGAAAGAAAAGAGGCCATAAAAAAAGAGAAAAAGCCCAAATAAAAAAATATATATAAAAAATGAGAGAAAAAGAGAGAAGGGACAATGTTACTATCCTTTTACCACACTTGTGCTTCAAAGTAGCACCATGATCTTCATAGTAGAGAGTCTCTCATGTTATCACTTTCATATACTAGTGGGAATTTTACATTATAGAACTTGGCTTGTATATTCCAATGATGGGCTTCCTCAAAATGCCCTAGGTCTTCATGAGCAAGCAAGTTGGATGCACACCCACTTAGTTTCTTTTATTGAGCTTTCATACATTTATAGCTCTAGTGCATCCGTTGCATGGCAATCCCTACTCACTCACATTGATATCTATTGATGGGCATCTCCATAACCCGTTGATACGCCTAGTTGATGTGAGACTATCTTCTCCTTTTTGTCTTCTCCACAACCACCATTCTATTCCACCTATTGTGCTATATCCATGGCTCACGCTCATGTATTGCGTGAAGATTGAAAAAGTTTTGAAAAATTTAGAGTATGAAACAATTGCTTGGCTTGTCATCAGGGTTGTGCATGATTTAAATACTTTGTGTGGTGAAGATAGAGCATGGCCAGACTATATGATTTTGTAGGGATAACTTTCTTTGGCCATGTTATTTTGAGAAGACATAATTGCTTTGTTAGTATGCTTGAAGTATTATTATTTTTATGTCAATATAAACTTTTGTCTCGAATCTTTCGAATCTGAATATTCATATCACAATTAAGAATATTTGCATTGAAATTATGCCAAGTAGCACTCCGCATCAAAAATTCTCTTTTTATCATTTACCTACTCGAGGATGAGCGGGAATTAAGCTTGGGGATGCCTGATACGTCTCCAACGTATCTATAATTTTTGATTGCTCCATGCTATATTATCTACTGTTTTGGACTATACTGGGCTTTATTTTCCACTTTTATATTATTTTTGGGACTAACCTATTAACCGGAGGCCCATCCCAGAATTGCTGTTTTTTGCCTATTTCAGTGTCTCGAAGAAACAGAATATCAAACGGAGTCCAAATGGAATGAAACCTTCAGGAACGTGATTTTCTCACCGAACATGATCCAGGAGACTTGGACCCTATGCCAAGGCATCAGAGAGGCGGTCACAATGGTGGGGGGCGCGCCCCCTACCTCGTGGGCCCCTTGGAGCTCCACCGACGTACTCCTTCCTCCTATATATACCTACGTACCCCCAAACGATCAGAACAGGAGCCAAAAACCTAATTCCACCGCCGCAACTTTCTGTATCCACGAGATCCCATCTTGCGGCCTATTTCGGAGCTCCGCCGGAGAGGGCCGTCATCACGGAGGGCTTCTACATCATCATAGCCTCTCCGATGAAGTGTGAGTAGTTTACCTCAGACCTTCGGGTCCATAGTTAGTAGCTAGATGGCTTCTTCTCTCTTTTTGGATCTCAATACAAAGTTCTCCCCCTCTCTTGTGGAGATCTATTCGATGTAATCTTCTTTTTGCGGTGTGTTTGTTGAGACCGATGAATTGTGGGTTTATGATCAAGTCTATCTATGAATAATATTTGAATCTTCTCCGAATTCTTTTATGTATGATTGGTTATCTTTGCAAGTCTCTTCGAATTATCCGTTTGGTTTTGCCAACTAGATTGTTAGTTCTTGCCATGGGAGAAGTGCTTAGCTTTGGGTTCGATCTTGTGGTGTCCTTTCCCAGTGACAGAAGGGGTGGCAAGGCACGTATTGCATCGTTGCCATCGAGGATAACAAGATGGGGTTTATTTCATATTGCATGAATTTATCTCTCTACATCATGTCATCTTTCTTAAGGCGTTACTCTATTTTTAACTTAATACTCTAGATGCATGTTGGATAGCGGTCGATGAGTGGAGTAATAGTAGTAGATGCAAAATCATTACGGTCTACTTGTCACAGACGTGATGCCTATATACATGATCATGCCTAGATATTCTCATAACTATGCTCAATTCTGTCAATTGCTCAATAGTAATTTGTTCACCCACCGTAGAATACTTATGCTCTTGAGAGAAGCCACTAGTGAAACCTATGGCCCCCGGGTCTATTCTCATAATATCAATCTCCATCACTTTAATCTTGTTTTGCTTTTTTTACTTTGCCTATTACTTTTCACTTTGCATCTTTATACCAAAAATACCAAAAATATTATATCTATCAGATCTCACTCTCATAAATGACCGTGAAGGGACTGACAACCCCTAATCGCGTTGGTTGCGAGTAGCTATCGTTTTGTGAAGGTACGAGGGACTTGAGCGTGTCCTCCTACTGGATTGATACCTTGGTTCTCAAAAACTGAGGGAAATACTTACGCTACTCTGCTGCATCATCCCTTCCTCTTCGGGGAAATCCAACGCAAGCTCAAGAGGTAGCAGGCCTCTACGCCCGGTATGACTCCTTTAAAGGTAGCCTTTGTGGGCTTGATCCGTGATGGGTTAATGCCCATTTTGTGCATTGTATCCTGATAGAGCAAATTGAGGCTACTGCCTTCGTCCATCAGGACTCCCGTCAGGTGGAACCCTTCAATTATTGGGTCCAAGACCAGTGCGGCTGAACCACTATGACGGATACTGGTCGGATGATCCCAGCGATCAAAAGTGGTCGAGCATGACGACCATGGATTAAATTTTGGGGCGACTGGCTATATCGCGTAGACGTCCCTGAGCGCGCGCTTACGCTCCCTCTTGGGGATGTGGGTAGCGTATATCATGTTCAACATTTTGACCTGAGGGGGAAACTTCTTCTGTCCCCCTGTGTTCGGCGGTCGGGGCTCCTCGTCATCGTCCTCGCTTTGTGATCCCTTATCCTTGTTTTCGGCATTTAACTTGCCAACCTGTTTAAAAACCCAACAATCTCTATTGGTGTGATTGGGTGGTTTGTCTGGGTGCCATGAATCTGGCACGGACGATCAAGTATGCGGTCCAGGCTAGATGGGCCCGAATTGTTCTTTTAAAACGAACTCTTCCGCTGACCGGACTTAGAGCCACTGAATCCGGCGTTGTCCGTCGTATCCTCGGTGTTGTCATTGTTGTTTCGTCGCTTGTATCTGTTGCGTCAAGACTTGTCTTTGTTATTTTTAACTTCAGGGGTGACGGCGTCGCTTGCATTGTTTTTGCTATGGGCTAGCCAACTATCCTCAGCCGCGCAAAAGCGAGTCATGAGTGCCGTAAGGGCTGCTATAGATTTTGGCTTTTCTTGGCCGAGGTGGCGGGCGAGCCATTCGTCGCGGATGCTATGTTTAAAGGCCACTAGGGCTTCGGCATTCGGACAGTCAACGATCTGGTTCTTTTTGGTTAGGAACCTAGTCCAGAATTTCCTGGCTGACTCTCCATGTTGTTGAATTATGTGGCTTAAGTCATCGGCATCTGGTGGCCGAACATATGTACCTTGGAAGTTGTCGAGGAAGGCTTCTTCCAAGTCTTCCCAGCTGCTGATAGAGTTTTCCGGCAGGCTGTTTAACCAGTGCCGAGCTGGTCCTTTAAGATTTAGAGGGAGGTATTTGATAGCGTGGAGGTCATCTCCGTGGCCCATATGTATATGGAGAATGAAATCTTCAATCCATACCGCGGGGTCTGTGGTTCCATCGTATGATTCTATATTCACGGGTTTGAACCCTTCTTGGAATTCATGTTCCATGACTTCGTCAGTGAAGCAATGAGGGTGTGCGGCGCCTCTATATCGGGCTGTATCGCGACGTAGCTCTGATTGAGTCCGTCTGCAGCTTTCAGCCCGCGCACAACTAAGATTGTCACGTCCGAATAGATGGCCGTCATCGCGTGTCGAGGCACATCCTCGCGATCCGTAGATCGATCTGGTATGTCCTGCTTTATTATCCAGGTCCCGCCGAAGGTCATATGTATGGCCGTGGGCTAATTTACCTCTGCCTTTGCGATGAGGCAGGGTGGGCTGGTGTTCGACTTGAGTTGCTATTTTGTCCCGACCACGTGGTGGTCGGTCAGCCGCATTGTGCGATGGTGGTATGTATTCCGGCGCCTCATCGTCGAACTGAGGTAGCAATTTGCGCTTCGGGTAGCTTTTGGTTGGGCGCTTGAGGACGTATTCTTCGGCTGCTAGGACATCGGTTCATTTATCATTGAGCAGATCTTGGTCAGCTTGGAGCTATTGCTGCTTCTTTTTCAGGCTCCTTGCAGTGGCTATGAGCTGGCGCTTGAAGCGCTCCTGCTCAAGAGGTTCCTCAGGCACAATGAAATCCTCGGTGCCGAGGCTCGCCTCGTCCCCAGAGAGCGGAAGATAATTGCCGCCCTCTAAGTCTTTGTGTGTGGCCTGTCTTCCAGGGCTAACCTGCCTATCTTCCCGTTCATCTTGTTCAGTAGCTGCGTCAACGGGGTCTTCGTTGTCTTCGGCACCTTTCGGAGTATTATTTTCTCCTGTGCCGGTGTTTCCGTCTCTACTGCGGCATGACTTAAAGTGGCACCGCTGACGCCGGCGCTTTGATTGTATTTCGGAAGGTTTATCCTCTACTGGGTCATCCTTGTCATCGCCGCTGTTCTCCTTTGGTGCATCCACCATGTATACATCATACGAGGAAGTGGCCGTCCAGCGTCCGGTGAACGGCGGGTTCTAGGCCTCTTCTTCTCCGGCATCGTCGTCCATACCATCGATGTCGTCGGAGCCGTAATCAAGCATGTCGGTTAAATCCTCGACAGTGGCTATAAAGTGGGTGGCGGGTGGGAAGAAAAATTCTCCATCGTCAGCCCCTAGTCCGAATCGAACATAGTTCGACTGTGAGTCCCCCGCCAAGGATAGGTTCTTTAATGAGTTTAGCACGTCGCCCAAAGGCGAGTGCTGGAAGATGTATGCGGCGCTGAATTCGAAGATCGATAAACGATCAAGTTCGGCATCCGCGGGCTCACATGGTTCAGAACTTACGACCGAAGACGAGTCCGGAGTTCCAATGACACATATATCGTGTGAGGTTAAGTCCACGTGCGGCTCCAACACCGGGGAATCTGTGGCCACCGTGCTTGGGTTGAGCCTCCAATCCTTGGATGGTGCTGTATGCTCTAGATCTAAGGCCATAGCTGTTGCAGGAGCTATCTCCTGAATGCGGTCTGAAGATAGTTTTATGTCATGTTCATCGAGGTAACCAGGAGCGGTCGCCGCGGTCTCAAATCCAGCGAAGATCAAATCTCCACGAATGTTTGTGACGTAGTTCAAGCCCCCAAATCTAACCTGATGGCCAGGGGCGCAGCTTTCGATCTGCTCCAAATGGCCAAGCGAGTTCGCCCGTAGTGCGAAGCCGCCGAACACAAAAATCTGTCCGGGGAGGAAGACTCCCCCCTAGACAGCATCATTGTAGATGATTGAAGGAGCCATCGAACCTCTTGATGACGACACAGTGGAACTCTCAATGAAAGCACCAATGTCGGTGTCAAAACTAGCGGATCTTGGGTAGGGGGTCCTGAACTGTGCGTCTAAGGTAGATGGTAACAGGAGACAGGGACACGATGTTTACCCAGGTTCGGGCCCTCTCTATGGAGGTAATACCCTACGTCCTGCTTGATTGATATTGATGAATATGAGTATTACAAGAGTTGATCTACCTCGAGATCGTAATGGCTAAACCCTAGAGGTCTAGCTTGCATGGCTATGGTAATGAATATCTCCTCCTCCGGACTAAGTCCTCCGGTTTATATAGACACCGGGAGGATCCAGGGTTACACAAAGTCGGTTACAAAGAAAGGAATCTACATATTTGGCCGCCAAGATTGCCTTCCACGCCAAGGAGAGTCCCATCCAGACACGGGTGTAGTCTTCGGTCTTCTAGTTCTTCACAGCCCATTAGTCCAGCCCATGGCTAACAGGCCGGACGCCCGAGGACCCCCTAGTCCAGGACTCCCTCAATCGCCATCACTGTCCTCCTCGTCACTATCGCTCGAGGAGGAGCTTTCGTTGTTGGTCGAGCTCTTCGCACAGCACCCTAAGAGAGCACCCGAGCTCCCAAAAACCTAGACGGGAAGGAAACCGGCCTCCAGTAACTTAAAATGGAGGACGTGCCCTTCCGACAAGCTGTGGGCGTGGGCAAAAGTCTTCCAGCCTCGATGGAAGTACATGACATGAGGGGCAGGGAAATCTACATCCACCCGTATGTGCAGTTTCAACGCTCGCGGTTGCCCGAGCTCCATTGCCCTTTTAAATGGGGTGGGGAGATGGAGACGACCGTGCGGAGGCTTGTACAGCCTGATGACGAACTCCAAGGGCTGGTCCCCAATGTGGCCTTCCATCAGGGGAGGAGCGTCGAGCGCTAGCGCAGTTGAGCGCCGCCCCATCCTCCTCGGCCTCGTGCACCGCGATGACCTCGACCACGTCCCCTTGCACCTCCTCTCACAAATGGGCTCAGCTCTCGCATCCCCAGAGGGACGAGGGAGGTTCTGTCGAGAAAAAGTTATCGTCGTCGCTGGAGCAACACCAGATCCCCGACCTCTCGCCATGATAAGCAAAGTCTATGATAAGAATGGAGGGAGGAGGAGGTGCAGGAAAGCGTCTCGCCCCGCGTCCCCTTTTATAGGCAAACGAGTGAAGGGGCCGTATTTTTCCATGGAGGTTGTCGCCCCGTTCGACCAATCCTGCTCTTCCTCACCATTAATGCCTCGAAGAATCAAGGCCGACTCTCTACTCCAATCCATGGTGCCTGGATTTCTGCCATGGCACCTATTCCCGTGCCCTCCGCATCCGCCGCCAACCCTGCATGATGCATGCGACACATGTGGCAGAGGCGCTTGAAGCGGGAAGAATAATGGGATCGTAGTTACTACCCCGTGAACGTGGGACGTGGGTACTCCGCAAAGCGTGGCCCATTATATGCCCCACTACAATTGGCGTTACACGACGCGTGGGGGAACCAGAAACTAACCAGGTCTTAGGTCAATGAAGAAGAAAAGAAGATCTCAAAAGGGGGAGCCACCACTACGCTCCTGCATGTGTACTGGTTAAGGCCTACACCGACGAAGCTCAGTAGCGCGTTCGGGCCAAGCCCCGGGGCTCCTGTCGGTGCAACAAACCCTGTGTCCGTTGCCCAGACTATGCACATGCCTAAGGACAAAGTTCACAACACCCAAGATCAGACCAAGCCCTAAGGATCAATCCTTTGAAGAATCAAAGTGCAGATCAAGAAGACCAAGTCAAGCCAGAGAGACAAGATACTACCAAGGGAAAAACCTCCCTTGCCGGGTAGGCGAGCCTGGCGAGGTTGGGGTTACCCCGAAAGCAAGCCTCCAGATTGTCCCGGCAGGCTTGCCGGGGCTTGCGGAGGCGAACTACTCCACCGCACCACCTCACAACGATGCAATTGATGACCCACAAGTATAGGGGATCTATTGTAGTCCTTTCGATAAGTAAGAGTGTCGAACCCAACGAGGAGCAGAAGGAAATGATAAGCGGTTTTCAGCAAGGTATTCTCTGCAAGTACTGAAATAAGTGGTAACAGATAGTTTTGTGATAGGATAAATTGTAACGAGCAACTAGTAACAAAAGTAAATAAAGTGGAGCAAGGTGGCCCAATCCTTTTGTAGCAAAGGACAAGCCGGAACAAACTCTTATAATAGGAAAAGAGCTCCCGAGGACACATGGGAATATCGTCAAGCTAGTTTTCATCACGTTCATATGATTCGCATTCGATACTTTGATAATTTGATATGTGGGTGGACCGGTGCTTGGGTGCTATTCTTACTTGAACAAGCATCCCACTTATGATTAACCTCTATTGCAAGCATCCGCAACTACAACAAAAGTATTAAGGTAAACCTAGCCATAGCATGGAACATATGGATCCAAATCAGCCCCTTACGAAGCAACGCATAAACTAGGGTTTAAGCTTCTGTCACTCTAGCAACCCATCATCTACTTATTACTTCCCAATGCCTTCCTCTAGGCCCAAATAATGGTGAAGTGTTATGTAGTCGACGTTCACATAACACCACTAGAGGCTAGACAACATACATCTTATCAAAATATCAAACGAACACCAAATTCACATGACTACTCATAGCAAGACTTCTCCCTTGTCCTCAGGAGCGAACGCAATTACTCACAAAGCATATTCATGTTCATAATCAGAGGGGTAATAATATGCATATAGGATCTGAACATATAGTATTCCACCAATTAAACCAACTAGCATCAACTACAAGGAGTAATCAACACTACTAGCAACCTACTAGCACCAATCCCGGACTTTGAGACAAGAATTGGATACAAGAGATGAACTAGGGTTTGGAGATGAGATGGTGCTGGTGAAGATGTTGGTGGAGACTGCCCTCTCCCGATGAGAGGAGCGTTGGTGATGACGATGGTGATGATTTCCCCCACCGGGAGGGAAGTATCCCCGGCAGAACAGCTCTGCCGGAACTCTAGATTGGATCCGCCAAGGTTCCGCCTCGTGGCGGCGGAGTCTCGTCCCGAAAAGTTCCTCCGTATTTTTTCTCATCGAAAGACCTCATATAGGAGAAGAGGGGCATCGGAGAGCCACCAGGTGGCCCACGAGGTAGGGCGTGCCCTAGGGGGGGGCACCCTCGTGAGAAGGGTGTGGGCCCCCTGGCCTGCATCTTTTGCGAGGATTTTTCTTTATTTATTTTAAGACGTTCTGTGGAGTTTCAGGACTTTTGGAGTTGCGCAGAATAGGTCTCTAATATTTGCTCCTTTTCCAGCCCAGAATTCCAGCTGCCGGCATTCTCCCTCTTTATGTAAACCTTGTAAAATAAGAGAGAATAGCCATAAGTATTGTGACATAAAGTGAAATAACAGTCCATAATGCAATAAATATTGATATAAAAGCATGATGCAAAATGGACGTATCAACTCCCCCAAGCTTAGACCTCGCTTGTCCTCAAGCGAAAAGCCGATAACAATAAATATGTCCTCATGTTTAGAGGTAGAGGTGTCGATAAAAATAAAATACGGACATGAAGGCATCATGATTATTCTTATAACAGCAACATATATAGATTTTGTCATATGATTACTTATGTTCAAGTGATGATCTATTCACAATGCAAAAAGTATAAATCATAAACCTTATTGGGCTCCAACAAACTATAATCTCAGTCATTGAAGCAATTGCAATTTATCATAACATCAGAAAGAGTCTATGTCAGAGCTGAAAAGCAAGTCCACATACTCAACTATCATTTAGTCCTCCATAATTGCTAACACTCACGCGATACTTGTGGTTACAGAGTTTTAATCGGACACAGAGAAAGATAGGGGCTTATAGTTTTGCCCCACAACCTTTTACCTCAAGGGTAATGTAAACAATAATGGTTCATGTTCCCCCACATCCAATTAGATATATATATATATATATATATATATATATATATATATATCACGTTCTTTCCAACATGCTGAGCTTGCCAAAGGATAAAATGAAAAAGGAAAGGTGAAGATCACCATGACTCTTGCATAAGGTAGGAGATAATAATAAAGGATAGGCCCTTCGCAGATGGAAGCAGAGGTTGACATGTGCTTTTATGGTTGGATGCACAAAATCTCAATGTGAAAGAACGTCACTTTATGTTGCCACTTGTGATATGAACCTTTATTATGCAGTCTGTCGCTTTTATTACTTCCACATCACAAGATCGTATAAAGCTTGTTTCTCCCACACCAATCAATCATACATATTTAGAGCAATTTTTATTGCTTTGCACCGATGACAACTTACTTGAAGGATCTTACTCAATCCATAGGTAGATATGGTGGACTCTCATGGCAAAACTGGTTTAGGGATTTTGGAAGCACAAGTAGTATTTCTACTTGGTGCTGAGAATTTGGCTAGCATGAGGGGGAAAGGCAAGCTCAACAAGTTAGAGGAATCATGACAACATACTTTATCTCAGATATAAGAAATACATAACTCATTACGTTGTCTTCCTTGTCCAACATCAACTCTTTAGCATGTCATATTTTAATGAGTGCTCCCAATCATAAAAGATGTCAATGATAATATATTTATATGTGAAGACCTCTCTTTCCTTATTACTTCTTATTAATTGCAACAATGACCAAAGCTATGTCTGCCAACTCCCAACAACTTTTAATCATCATACTCTTTCTATGTGAAGTCATTACTCTCAATAAGATCAATATGAACTTTTTGTTTCTTTTTATTCCTTTCTTCTTTCTTTTATTCACCCAAGATCATGGCAAAATAATCAAGCCCTTGACTCAACACTAATCTTTATTATATATAACTCATAGACTCGATTACATAGAGAGATCATAAAGCAAAACTCAAAACTAGATCATGCCATAAACTTTATTCTACTAGATCAAGATACTACTAATAGGATCGAACTAAGAAAAATGGTAAAGATAGGAGTTGTGATTGTGATACGATACCGGGGCACCTCCCCCAAGCTTGGCAGTTGCCAAGGGGAGTGCCCAAACCTGTGTGATTATGTCTCCTTCTTTGTTGTCGGTGTAATATTCTTGGCGATGATTTCCCTCAGGATGCGGTTCTCCTCCTCGAGCTTATTAACTTGCTGTTTGAGGTACATTATTTCCTTATGAAGCTTTCCTGTGATAGCCAAAGCTCCTTGCACCCAAGCGTGTTGCATAGCTGCGGGAGAACAAGTGACACTCCTCTTCATATTTTCATAAGAAAGAAATCTAACATTAGAAGGGATAACCGAGTTTGGGATAGCTGAGCTCTGTAGTTCCCCCGTCGTGAATCCAGCTCGGAGGCGAGAGGTGACTTCTTGATCCTCCATGGCATCTACTTTCATCAAGTCAGCCTCCATCTCTTCCTCCGTTGCTGGCCCAAAGTGGTCAGCGTCACTGTTTGCCCCTGGTTCCGGTGCCGGATTAGATACCCGGCTCTCCCCGATTGACTCTTGAGAAGACATCTTGCTCTAATCTGCAGTAGCAACAGTTCGAAAACAAAAACAGAGGAAATTTGCGTGATACGGGAATCAAAACCTCCGGGAGAATATATAATGAATTTTTACCGACCAAAATACGTAACATGCAAGAAAACGGAGTTCGGAAGGCACACGAGGCGCTCACAAGGTAGGGGGGCGCGCCCAGGGGGTAGGGCGCGCCCACCACCCTCGTGAGGCCCTCGTGTCCTTCCCGGACTGCTACTTATTTTTCTATTTTTCTAAATATTCCAAAACGGAGAAATATTGCCTTAAAAATTGTTTTGGAGTCGGTTTACTTACCGTACCATATGCCTATTCCTTTTCGGAGTCTGAAACGTTCCGGAAAGTGTCCCTTATGTATTCCTCTGGGGTTACGGTTTCAATAATATTGGTTTCAACATTTATGGGATTACCTGAGATATAATGCTTAATTCTTTGACCGTTTACCACCTTCGGGTTTGTGCCTTCGAAGTTGTTGATTTTTATGGCACCGGAACGATAGACCTCCTCGATAACGCAGGGGCCTTCCCATTTAGAGAGAAGTTTTCCTGCAAAAAATCTTAAACGAGAGTTGTATAGCAATACATAATCACCTACATTAAACTCACGCTTTTGTATCCTTTTTTCATGCCATCTTTTAATTTTTTCTTTAAACAACTTGGCATTTTCATAAGCTTGGGTTCTCCATTCATCAAGTGAGCTAATATCAAATAACCTCTTCTCACCGGCAAGTTTAAAATCATAGTTGAGTTCTTTAATAGCCCAGTATGCCTTATGTTCTAGTTCGAGAGGTAAGTGACATGCTTTTCCATAAACCATCTTATACGGAGACATACCCATAGGATTTTTGTATGCAGTTCTATATGCCCATAATGCATCATCAAGTTTCTTAGACCAATTCTTTCTAGACCTATTAAAAGTCTTTTGCAAAATTAATTTGAGCTCTCTATTGCTCAACTCTACTTGACCACTAGATTGTGGGTGATAAGGGGATGCAATTCTATGATTAACATCATATTTAGCAAGCATTTTACGGAAAGCACCATGAATAAAGTGTGAACCACCATCAGTCATTAAATATCTAGGGACTCCAAACTTTGGGAAAATAACTTCCATAAGCATTTTAATAGAAGTGTTATGATCAGCACTACTGGTTGGAATAGCTTCTACCCACTTAGTAACGTAATCAACAGCAACTAAAATATGTGTGTATCCATTAGAGGCAGGAAAAGGTCCCATATAATCAAAACCGCAAACATCAAATGGTTCAATTACAAGAGAATAATTCATAGGCATTTCTTGGCGTCTACTAATATTACCAATTCTTTGACATTCATCACAAGACAAGACAAACTTACGGGCATCCTTGAATAGAGTAGGCCAATAAAAACCAGATTGCAGTACCTTATGTGCAGTTCTATCTCCAGCGTGGTGTCCTCCATAAGACTCGGAATGACACTTGCGTAGGATCTGTTCCTGTTCATGCTCAGGTACACAACGTCTAATAACATCATCTACTCCTTCTTTATAAAGATGTGGGTCATCCCAAAAGTAATGTCTCAAGTCATAGAAGAACTTTTTCTTTTGCTGGTATGTGAAGCTAGGTGGTATAAACTTAGCAACAATATAATTAGCATAATTAGCATACCATGGAGTACTACGAGAAGTACTTATAACATTTAATTGTCCATCAGGAAAGTCATCATTAATAGGTAGTGGGTCATCAAGAATATTTTCTAACCTAGACAAGTTGTCTGCAACGGGGTTCTCAGCTCCCTTCCTATCAACAATATGCAAATCAAATTCTTGTAGCAAGAGAACCCATCTAATAAGTCTAGGTTTAGCATCTTTTTTTTCCATAAGGTATTTAATAGCAGCATGATCAGTGTGAATAGTTACTTTAGAATCAACAATATAAGGTCTGAACTTATCACAAGCAAATACAACTGCTAAAAGTTCTTTTTCAGTAGTAGCATAATTTCTTTGAGCATTGTCTAGAGTCTTACTAGCATAATGAATAACATTTAATTTCTTATCAACTCTTTGACCTAGAACATCACCTACAGCATAATAACTAGCATCACACATAATTTCAAAGGGTAAATTCCAATCAGGTGGCTGAACAATAGGTGCAGAGAATAATGCTTTCTTAAGTATTTCAAATGCTTCTACACAATCATCATCAAAGACAAATGGTATATCTTTTTGCAATAAATTAGTCAGAGGCCGAGAAATTTTTGAGAAGTCCTTAATGAACCTCCTATAAAAACCGGCATGACCAAGGAAACTTCATATACCTTTGATGTCCTTGGGACATGGCATCTTTTCAATAGCATCAACCTTGGCTTTATCAACTTCAATACCTCTTTCAGAAACTTTGTGCCCCAAGACAATACCTTCATTAACCATAAACTGGCACTTTTCCCAATTCAAGACAAGATTAGTTTCTTCACATCTCTGCAAAACTCGATCAAGATTGCTCAAGCAATCATCAAAAGAGGAACCATAGACGGAAAAGTCGTCCATGAAAACCTCACAAATCTTTTCACAAAAGTCAGAGAATATAGCCATCATGCATCTTTGAAAGGTAGCAGGTGCATTACATAAACCAAAAGGCATACGTCTATAAGAAAAAGTACCAAAAGGGCATGTAAAAATAGTCTTTGATTGATCTTTAGCCGACACAGGTATTTGAGATAAATCAGAATAACCATCTAGAAAGCAATAGTGTGTGTGTTTGCATAATCTTTCTAGCATTTGATCAATAAAAGGTAAGGGGTAATGATCCTTCTTGGTAGCTTTATTTAATTTGCAGAAATCAATTAGCATCCTATAACATGTGATAATTCTTTGTGGAATCAATTCATCTTTATCATTAGGAACAACAGTAATACCTCCCTTCTTAGGGACACAATGGACATGACTTACCCACTCACTATCAGCAACAGGATAAATTATACTTGCCTCCAAAAGCTTGAGTATTTCTTTTCTTACCACTTCTTTCATTTTAGGATTCAGACATCGTTGGGGATCACGAACTGGTTTGGCATTTGCTTCCAAATTTTATTTTATGTTGACATAGAGTGGTACTAATGCCCTTAAGATCATCAAGAATATATCCAATAGCAGCACGATGCTTCTTCAGAGTTTTCAATAATCTTTCTTCTTCATGCTCTGAAAGGTGAGCACTAATAATAACAGGATATATCTTCTTTTCATCAAGATAAGCATATTTAAGATTATCAGGAAGAGGTTTAAGCTCAAACGGGGGATCACCCTTGGGTGGAGGAGGATCCCCCAAAATTTCAACAGGCAAGTTATGATGCAAAATAGGTTCCTGTTTAAAGAATACTTCATATATTTCCCTTCTTTCGTTCATGAACATATCATTTTCATGGTCTAGCAAATAGTGCTCTAAAGGTGTAACGCCCTCGATGCGGCTATATCTCCTATGTGTCGAAGCACGACTTAGAGGCATAACCGCATTGAAAGCAATGTCGCAAGTAAGGTAATCTTCACAACATCCCATGTAATACATAATAAGGGGAAAGGTACATAGTTGGCTTACACTCGCCACGTCACACAAAGTACATAAATAGCATTACATCATCCAATCACTCATGGTCCGACTATGGTACCAAAATAAAAGATCAACCCAACATGCGACACGGTCCCGATCGCCCCAACTGGGCACCACTACTGATCATCAGGGAAAGACACATAGTAACGGCGTGAGTCTTCGTCGAACTCCCACTTGAGCTCAAGCGCATCATCTGGAACGGAGTCATCAGGCCCTGTATCTGGTTTTGGAAGTAATCTATGAGCCACCGGGACTCAGCAATCTCGCACCCTCGCGATCAAGACTATTTAAGCTTATAGGTAAGGCAAGGTAATATGTGGAGCTGCAGCAAGCGACTAGCATATATGATGGCTAACCTGTTGGCAAAAGGGAGCGAGAAGAGAAGGCAAAGCGCGAACGAAGAACTACAGAACACCCTACGGCAAACATTACTCCAACACCGTGTTCACTTCCCGAACTCCGCCGAGAAGAGACCATCACGGTAACACACACAGTTGATTCATTTTAATTAAGTTAAGGTTCAAGTTATCTACAACCGGACATTAACAAATTCCCATCTGCCCATAACCGCGGGCACGGCTTTCGAAAGTTCAAATCCCTGCAGGGGAGTCCCAACTTAGCCCATGACAAGCTCTCACGGTCAACGAAGGATAAACCTTCTCCCGAGACATTCCGATCAGACTCGGCATCCCAGTTCTACAAGACAACTCCGACAAAGACAAAACAAGTCCAGCAACACCGCCCGGATGTGCCGACAAATCCCGATAGGAGCTACACATATCTTGTTCTCAGGGCACACTCAGATAGGTCAAGCTACGAGTAAAACCAACCCTCGAGTTTCCCCGAGGTAGCCCCGCAGGCTGCCTAGTTCGGACCAACACTCAGAGGAGCACTGGCACGGGGGGGGGGGGGGGGGGGGGGGGGGGGGGGGGGGGTTAAATAAGATGACCCTCGGGCTCTGGGAACCCAAGGGATAAAGAGGCTAGGTGGAAAATGGTAAAACCAAGGTTGGGCATTGCTGGAAGAGTTTCATTCAAGGCGAACTGCCAAGGGGTTCCCATTATTACCCAACCGCGTAAGGAACGCAAAATCCGGGAACATAACACTGATATGACGGAAACTAGGGCGGCAAGAGTGGAACAAAACACTAGGCAGAAGGCCGAGCCTTCCACCCTTTACCAAGTATATAGATGCATTAAGATAACAAGATAATATAGTGATATCCCAACAAGAAAATAATGTTCCAACAAGGAACAATCTCCAATCTTCACCTGCAACTAGCAACGCTATAAGAGGGGCTGAGCAAAGCGGTAACATAGCCAAACAACAGTTTGCTAGGACATGGTGGGTTAGAGGTTTGACATGGCAATTTGGGAGGCATGATAAGCAAGTGGTAGGCATCGTAGCATAGGCATAGCAAAAGAGCGAGCATCTAGCAAAGCAAAGATAGAAGTGATTTCGAGGGTATGATCATCTTGCCTGCAAAGTTGTCACAGTTGACTGGATCCTCGAAAGCAAACTCAACGGGCTCCTCGTTAGCGAACTCGTCTCCCGGCTCTACCCAAACAAGACAAACAAGCAAAAAGGACACAATCAACCACGTGCAAAGCTCAAACAACATGATGCAAACATGGTATGCTATGCGGGATGCAGTATGTGATGCATATGCAAGATTTGACAAGGAATGATTGAACCTGGCCTCAACATGGAAATCCAAGTGTGCCACTGGAAAGGTGAGGTGATTTCGGTTGAAATCGATATAAAGATCACCGGAATCGGATGCACGGTTTGGAAATGGCAAGCAATTCAAATATGGCACCGGTTTGCGATAAACAGCAAGTAGTCATCTAAATGCATCAAGATAAATATGCTACAACACTCAAACATGGCAACAAAATACATGGCAGGGATCCACTCATAATGCTTGACAAAATATGAACACTGAGCTACGGCCAATTCGTCCATTAACAGGTTCAAACAAGCATGGCAAAAGTGCAATTGATAAACAGGTTTCAGACTTAGTGAAATTAACACAAGCCTGGAATTTCAGATCAGGTAGCACACTTCGAAGCGAGAAAACTATATTCTACATGAACTTAACATGGCAAAGAAAGGCATGACATGGAGCTACTCAAAGAGCTTAACAAAAGTCTCTTAGTGACCTTGAGCCAAAAGGGATCAGAAAATACAATTGGAAGCATGTGAACATGGCAAAAACATAAACAGATCACAGACTGTGAAAAACTGGAGCATGCAAATCTATTAACAAGTAGGCATGTTTACGAGCTCGATGCACTCACTACAGAGAAAGGCATGAAAATATAAGCATACACCCATCAAGAATACATATTATATAAGCTAGACATGGCAATAATAACAAAATAGCATGCACGGATCAACAACAACATCCTCGGCAAAATCGCTAACAAGTAGACAATCTGCCCAGATTCACGAAATAGAAAAAATAGAGCTCGATTAACTCAAGCTAGGGTGCTCCATAATTGCAAACAAAGACATGTATGGATAGAGCACCACAAGATTAACAAATCATACTTACTGATCATCCTCAAAAGAGGCACGGATCACTAGCAAACCACATGAACATATGGCATATTGATAAAGACAAATCAAGGACTTAGTGAAATTACTAAGTCCCTGAAATCAGCATTAACGAATGCACCACTTTGCAAGCTTGTGCTAGTCACCACACACATCAAAAAAAATACATGGATAGCACCTCTGTAAAGATGGCAAAGCATATAATAAAACTCATGAAGAGCTCAGGAGCATATCATGCACACATTAATCATGGCAAAAATGAAAAATAGCTATTTGGTGCAACAGATCTGACAATTAACTCAAATAGCTCTCTTCCAACAGCATTTCGGGCATCAAGATGAACTCAAATGAAAATGATGCAGTGAGATGAAATGATGTGCTCTCTGAGACGAACATTTTGATATGCTACACGCCCAAAACGGAGCTACGGATGCGGAGATATAGCATGATGAAAAATGCAATTTATCTAGGGTTTCGGGAGAAAGTCAACCGAGAGAAAATTCCTAGATCTAGATCCAGATCATGCACGGGAACCGATGCACTCGCTGGAGTTCGTCGATCGCCGGAGTTCGCGAGGGAGGCGGCCGGAGTTCGTCGGAGAGGGGTCGGGGTCGCCGGACTCGGGGACCGGCGAGGTCCGGGTGGCACGGGTGTCGAGGAGCGGCGGTCGGCGAGGCTAGCCGACCACCTGCGGCTGCGGGGCGGTGATGGCCGCGGTGGCCGGAGCGGGCGGAGGCCGGCGCGGCTTGCCGGCGAACGGCGGAGCGGCGACTAGCGCCGGGCGTCGAGGAGGGAGACGACCCCCGGGCGGCGGCGGGAGGCGATGGGCCTCGGGGGCCCTCCCCGGGCCGAGCGGGCCGGCGGCGGGAGCGACCCGGCGGCGACACGTGGCGAACGGCTAGTGGACCGGGGCAGCGGCGCGGGGCGTTCGGCCAGGTACGGACATGTGTGGCGCGTGACGGGGCGAATCTTTAGGGTTTCGGGGGAGACGAACCGCGAATTTCGGAGGGGGTGCTATTTATAGGCATAGGAGGAGCTAGGAGAGTCCAAATGAGGTGCGGTTTTCGGCTACGCGATCATGATCGAACGCTCTAGATGATGGAGAGGGTTTTGGGCCAAAATGGAGGGGTGTTGGGCTGCAACACACACGAGGCCTTCTCGGTCCCTCGGTTAACCGTTGGAGCATCAAACGAAGTCCAAATGGTACGAAACTTGACAGGCGGTCTACCGGTAGTAAACCAAGGCCGCTTGGCAAGTCTCGGTCCAATCCGGAAATGTTTAACCCCCACACATGAAACGAAGGTAGAAAAGACCACCGGAGGAGATAGGAGCGCCGGAATGTAAAACAGACAACGGGGAAAATGCTCGGATGCATGAGACGAACACGTATGCAAATGCAATGCACATGATGACATGATATGAGATGCATGACAACGACAACAACATACGGAGACAAAAACCCAAACCCGAGGAAATAAAATAACTTAGCGCCAGAAATGGCAAGAGTTGGAGTACATATTAGGTAAATTACATCTTGGGTGTTACAACACTCCACCACTACGAAAGGATCTCGTCCCGAGATCTAGGACTGGAAGAATGCCGGGTACTCAGAACGGAGGTGATCCTCGCGTTCCCAGGTGGCTTCATGGTCGGAATGGTGTGACCACTTGACTTTGAGGAATTTGATTGACTTATTGCGAGTCTTGCGTTCAGTCTCTTCAAGAATAGCAACGGGGTGCTCACGATAAGAGAGATCTTCTTGGAGATCAATGTCTTCGAAGTTGATGGTGCGGTCAAGAGTCTTGAAGCACTTGCGGAGCTGAGAGACATGGAACACGTCATGCACATTTGCAAAGTTTGAAGGAAGCTTGAGTTGATAGGCGATATCGCCTCTCTTGCTGACGATCTTGAAAGGACCCACATATCTCGGGGCAAGCTTCCCTTTGATACCGAAGCGACGAGTACCTTTCATTGGAGAGACGCGGAGGTAAACATGATCTCCGATCTCGAAAGACAAATCACGGTGCTTACTATCATAGTAGCTCTTCTGGCGCGATTGCGCTGCTTTGAGGTTATCTCGAATGACTTTACACATCTCCTCTGCCTCTGTGATTAAGTCATTTCCAAGAAGTTGACGTTCACCGGTTTCTGACCAGTTGAGTGGAGTACGACACTTCCTGCCATACAGAATTTCGAATGGGGCCTTGCCCGAACTTGCTTGAAAACTGTTGTTGTAGGAGAATTCGGCATAGGAAGACAATCTTCCCACTTCATGCCGAAAGAGATCACACAAGCCCTGAGCATATCTTCAAGAATCTGATTGACACGCTTGACTTGACCGCTAGTTTGAGGATGGAAAGCTGTGCTGAAGCGGATGTTGGTGCCCATGGCCTTCTGAAAAGAGTCCCAAAACTTGGAGGTAAAGATGCTGCCACAGTATGAAGAGATCACCTGTGGAATGCCGTGCAGCGAGACAATCCGAGAGGTATACAGCTCCGCCAATTGAGCTGCAGTGATTGACTCTTTGATAGGCAGAAAGTGAGCCACTTTAGTGAGTTTGTCGATGACAACGAATATAGCATCATTGCCGCGCTTGGACTTTGGAAACCCAGTCACGAAGTCCATCTCAATGTGGTCAAACTTCCATTCTGGAATGGCAAGAGGTTGGAGGAGACCAGCTGGCCTTTGGTGTTCTGCCTTCACTCTTCTGCAGACATCACACTCATTCATGAACTGAGCAATCTCTCGCTTCATTCGAGTCCACCAATAAGCCTTCTTGAGGTCCTGATACATCTTCGTACTCCCAGGGTGGATGGAGAGGAGTGAATTGTGAGCCTTGTTCATGATCACTTTGCGAAGGTCACCTTTGGGCACAACAATACGATCCTCGAAGAAGAGAGTATCCTTGTCATCAAGGTGGTAGCACTTGTACTTGGGTTGGCTCTTGGCAATCCCAATCTTCACCTTCTTCACCATAGCATCAAGAAGCTGAGCCTGGCGAATCTGGTCTTCTAAGGTAGGAGAGACTTGAAGGTTGGCGAGGAAACCTTGAGGAACAACTTGCAGATTGAGTTTGCGGAAAGCTTCACAAAGCTCGGGTTGGTAAGGCTTGAGAATCAGACTGTTGCAGTAAGCCTTCCTGCTCAAAGCGTCAGCAATCACATTGGCCTTGCCTGGAGTATACTCGATACTTGGATTATACTCTTGAATCATTTCGACCCACCGAGTCTGTCCGAGGTTGAGATTAGGCTGAGTGAAGATGTACTTGAGACTCTTGTGGTCAGTGAAGATGTCCACTTTTCTTCCCAGTAAGAGATGTCTCCAAGTCAAAAGAGCATGCACAACTGCCGCCAACTCGAGGTCATGAGTGGGGTATCTCTTCTCGTTGGGCTTCAACTGGCGAGAGGTATAAGCCACAACTTTCTTCTCTTGCATCAACACTACACCAAGACCTTGAAGAGAGGCATCACAGAAGACCTCGAATGGTTTAGATTCATCAGGAGGAGTCGGAACTGGAGCAGTGACCAATTTCTCTTTCAAAGTGTTGAAAGCGATGTCACATTCCGGAGACCAAACGTACTTGACGTGCTTCTGGAGAAGGTTTGAAAGAGGCTTCGCGATCTTTGAAAAGTTCTCAACGAACCTTCGGCAGTAGCTCGCGAGACTGAGGAAGCTACAGAGTTGCTTCATGTTCTGAGGTGGTTCCCAATTCACAATTGCAGACACCTTCTCAGGATTCACCGCAATGCCCTTGGCAGAGATGATATGCCCAAGATAAAGAACCTCATCGAGCCAAAACTCGCACTTTGAGAACTTGGCGTAGAACTGATGTTCCCTGAGCTTATCGAGCACCAAACGCAAGTGCTTGGCATGATCTTCCTTGTTCTTCGAAAAGACCAGAATATCGTCGAGATAGACCAAAACGAAGTCATTTGTGTAGGCGTTGAAGATGAAGTTCATCATGCGAGAGAAAGTCGGAGGAGCGTTGACGAGGCCAAAAGACATGACATTGTATTCATATGAACCATAGCTTGTTCTGAAAGCCGTCTTGGGAATATCTTGCTCACGGATTCGAATCTGATGATAACCCATACGGAGATCAAGCTTGGAGAATACTTGGGCACCTTTGAGTTGTTCGAATAGCTCATTGATGTTGGGAAGTGGGTACTTGTTCTTGATAGTCTTCTTGTTCAATGGATGTTAGTCAACACAAAGTCGGTCCGTTCCATCCTTCTTCTTCACAAAAAGTACTCCACAACCCCACAGAGAAGAACTAGGTCGGATGAGACCCATTCGCTCTTGAATATCGAGTTGCTTCTTTAGCTCCTTCAACTCTTCAGGTCCAAGCTTGTAAGGACGCTTGCAAACCGGTTCCGTGCCAGGCTCAAGATCAATGACGAATTCAACTGGCCGGTGCGGAGGCATTCCTGGAAGCTCTTCTGGAAAGATGTCTTGATATTCGCAAACGACTGGGATTTGCGAGATGGCATCCAGTTCACCCTTCTCATTGAGAGAAAACAGACGGATTGTATCATCACGAGCGGCAAAGACAATTACATCCTCAGATGAATGAGTCAATTGAATCTGCCTGGCTGCACAATCAAGCTGAGCCTTGTGCTTAGAAAGCCAATCCATTCCGAGAATAAGATCAATATCCGAGTTACCAAGGACCATTGGAGAAGAAAGGAACTTGTAGTCGCCCAAGGTGATAGTAACATCTGGAACCTCCAAACTTGCACTCAAACGTTTGCCAGGAGAAACAATATCCATTTGTTTGCCCAAATGAGAAGAAACGAATTCATGCTTGGCAAAAAATGGCTTTGACATGAAACAATGCGATGCACCAGTATCAAAAAGTACTTTTGCAGGAACATCGTTAACAGGAAGATTACCCATGATGACATCTGGCGAGTCCTCTGCATGACCTGCATTCATCAAGTTGACCTTCGCATGCTTGGGGTTATGCTTGACCACAGCTGTACTTGCCGATCTCACAGGAGGAGGAGGAGGGAGACGCCTCTAATTGAAGCATTTGGTGGCATAGTGACCCTTCTGTTGGCACTTGTTGCATGTGACCTCTGAAAGCGGACGGTGATACGGAGCACTCGATCTTGAAGCTTGAGACGAAGTCTTGTTCGGAAAGCCAGGGTGGGGTGGGGGGGAAGATCCACTGCCACCTTTGCTCTTCTGATACGGCTGACGGAACGGAGGAGGAGGAAGCCAATACATCTGCTGCTTAGCCACTTGAGTAGAGGAAGAAGAAGTAGCATCTCTGACTCACTTCTTGGAAGCAACACACTTCAGTTGAGCAGCCTCTTGCTTCAATGCCATGTTGTAGAACTCATCGTACCTCAAGGGCTCAAAGAGAACAAGAGCTAGCTAGATTTCTTCTCTGAGACCACCCCTGAACTGGTATATCATGCTCTTCTCGTCAGGGACGTCCTGCTTAGCAAAGCGGGCGAGCTTCTGAAACAACTTGTTGTAGTCATAGACAGACATAGAGCCTTGCTTCAGGTTGTGGAATTCCTCACGCTTGCTTTCAACCACGCTCTGAGGAATATGATGAGCTTTGAAGTCTTGACGGAATTCATCCCAGGTAATCACACGGCCTCCTCTGGAATCTTTGTACTACTGGAACCATTCTGCAGCTTGGTCTTTGAGTTGGAAGGAAGCGAACTTGACAAAGTCCTCAGGCCTGACGTTACTGCACTCGAAATGCTTGCATAAGTCCACGAGCCAATCGTCAGCATCAATTGCCTCAACACAATTGCTGAAGGTCTTTGGCTGGTTAGCAAGGAACTGGTTGAGTGTAGCAAAGTGATACTGATTGTTGCCTTGGTTGCCTTGGTTCGCTTGGTTGCGCTCTTGAAGAATTTGCATGATCAACTGCGTGTTTGCATTGGTAGCGGCCATCACAGCTTGCCATGCCTCCGGAGGAGGAGGTGGTGGTGGCGGATCAGGATTCGGAGTCGTGCGCGTTGGAGGAGCCATCCTGAAGAGGTTGACATCCATTAGCACATTGATTGACAAATATTGAAGCTGAATCCAATGGGATGAAATTGCAACATATAGTCTTCACATCCGAACAAAATGAACGAATGCATTCCAATTGAAATGGTCACATATCCATAAATTGAGAAGCCACTTAGAATTTAGGTAGAGGAATAAATCAACAAGGTACGGAGCAAGAACGAATACTCGGTAAAGATCACTCAATCTCAAACCAAATATCCGTGGAAGAAGAACTAGATCTACAAGAATTCCCACCTATGAAACTCCCGAACCTTTCCGGTTATGCAACCAGTTGTTGGGGATACAGGGGAAGCATAATATCTCACCCAAATCTAGCAAATCCTACATCCAGCTGTATCCATCCTTCAACACATAACCGAGAAAAAACTTCGGAAATCGTCTACCTCAACCTTCAAAAAGCATCCGTTATACGAGTTATGGCAATACTCCCGAACTCCCGCCCCAGTACTGGGTGGCGTCGAGGTTATCTCACCAACAACTGCATAAAAGAGATTTTCGATTGTCGGGGGTTTGGTGCGACATATGCTAAAGGATGGCTTATCATGGCGGGGGCGAGTAGAACGTCGCCGGTGCCTGGAAACGGGATGAGGCGAAGACATGCACGCCGGCGAATCTTACCCAGCTTCAGGGCTCTCCGAGGAGATAATACCCCTACTGCTGCTCTACGGGGTCTCCGCATGATCACTATGGCAAAGGGTTTACACGGTTGCTCCTTGAGCTGTTTCTTGGAGGTAGGAGAGGGCAAGGCTAGCACTCTCCCTTCTATATGATCTGGCCTAGAGCTAATGGGTTCCAACCCTTTGCATGGATGCCCTGGGGGTTTATATAGGCCTACCCCCAGGGGTACAATGGCAATCCGGCTGTACGCGGGCCCAGCCGTCAGTGCCTCTGGCCTCCGTCTTCTCTGCCGACCGCTGGGGCCCGCCGACTGGTGGGCCCCGCCGACTGGCCTGGTACGGAGCTGATAGTCCGCGTCCGCCGCGGGCGGGTCTTGCCGGCTGCTGATTACTGTAGCCATGCTTCTGATGACACGGGCTTGATCATGAGGTCGTGGCAATAGCCCTGCGGCCCGGCGGGCGATCACTATCGCCACTCCCCATCACTTCTTGATTAATGGCGCGTGGGCCCCGGGGGAGGGCTCGGCCGACTCCCCGGGCCGACTCCCGACGGGTCCGACTGGTGGTTCTTCTGCCGTCTCCTGAGGTCTCACTGACTGGCGGGGCCTGCTGTCTCTAGGCCGTACAGACGAGCCATCGTGGGTGCAAGATTCGGCCCTGCGGTGCTGATGTCAGGGCCGGCATGGCAACAGTGCCACGCCGCACGGAGATCTTCCGGGGTACGGCATGCTGTGGCCATGCCTGCCCTTGGTAAGGGGCGGGGGTGGGCTTCGCTGTAGCCATGCCCCTGCCCCGTCCCCTTTGATGAGGTCGTGGGGTTTGTTGGAGTCGCAGGCCGACTCCCCAAAGCCGGCTTCTCTGGAAGTCGCTAGTCAGGAGTCGGCTTTCCCTGAAGTCGTCCCTGGGACTCGGCCGTGGGTGGTCAGTCGGTCGTCTTGCCGTCAATTCCTCAGAAGGCGGCTCTTCGTCCTGGGGTCTTGAGGGGCGCAGCCTGCCCCGATGTCTTGAAAGGATCTGGGGCTCGGGTTGGCCTACCCGCGGCCCATTACTCCGACATTGATGTCGGCGAACTAAACTCAGGTATTCCAGAACTGCTACGATAAAATTGTGACGACAACACGTCGGAGCTCAACTCCCCGGGACACTGCCACAACCCCTAAATGACAGGAGGCACCAAGAACAATGTTCTCGTCACAAATCCATCGGAATGATTCCAAGATACCCGCATGATCCTAAATTTTTTTTAGTGAAATTTGAGAAGAGAAGAGTCAAAACTCTACGTCAGGATGCCTTACCAGAGTGATGAAGGGACTGGGGAGTAAAAATAATTCCTAAACTCTCCGATATATAATTCCTAAATGACTCAAAACATTTTTCTAGACTCAACAATGGCAGCTAATTCAATCAAGCAGTGGGGGCTCCTAAGGTCGGGGAAGGCTCTGATTACCAACTTGTAACGCCCTCGATGCGGCTATATCTCCTACGTGTCGAAGCACGACTTAGAGGCATAACCGCATTGAAAGCAATGTCGCAAGTAAGGTAATCTTCACAACATCCCATGTAATACATAATAAGGGGAAATGTACATAGTTGGCTTACACTCGCCATGTCACACAAAGTACATAAATAGCATTACATCATCCAATCACTCATGGTCCAACTACGGTACCAAAATAAAAGATCAACCCAACATGCGACACGGTCCCGATCGCCCCAACTGGGCACCACTACTGATCATCAGGGAAAGACACATAGTAACGGCGTGAGTCTTCGTCGAACTCCCACTTGAGCTCAAGCGCATCATCTAGAACGGAGTCATCAGGCCCTGCATCTGGTTTTGGAAGTAATCCGTGAGCCACGGGGACTCAGCAATCTCGCACCCTCGCGATCAAGACTATCTAAGCTTATAGGTAAGGCAAGGTAATATGTGGAGCTGCAGCAAGCGACTAGCATATATGGTGGCTAACCTGTTCGCATAAGGGAGCGAGAAGAGAAGGCAAAGCGCGAACGAAGAACTAGAGAACACCCTACGGCAAACATTACTCCAACACCGTGTTCACTTCCCGGACTCCACCAAGAAGAGACCATCACGGTAACACACAGAGTTGATTCATTTTAATTAAGTTAAGGTTCAAGTTATCTACAACGGGACATTAACAAATTCCCATATGCCCATAACCGCGGGCACGACTTTCGAAAGTTCAAATCCCTGCAGGGGAGTCCCAACTTAGCCCATGACAAGCTCTCATGGTCAACGAAGGATAAACCTTCTCCCGAGACATTCCGATCAGACTCGGCATCCCAGTTCTACAAGACAACTCCGACAAAGACAAAACAAGTCCAGCAACACCGCCCGGATGTGCCGACAAATCCCGATAGGAGCTGCACATATCTTGTTCTCAGGGCACACTCAGATAGGTCAAGCTACGAGTAAAACCAACCCTCGAGTTTCCCCGAGGTAGCCCCGCAGGCTGCCCAGTTCGGACCAACACTCAGAGGAGCACTGGCACGGGGGGGGGGGGGGTTAAATAAGATGACCCTCGGGCTCTGGGAACCCAAGGGAAAAAGAGGCTAGGTGGCAAATGGTAAAACCAAGGTTGGGCATTGCTGGAAGAGTTTCATTCAAGGCGAACTGTCAAGGGGTTCCCATTATTACCCAACCGCGTAAGGAACGCAAAATCCGGGAACATAACACCAATATGACGGAAACTAGGGCGGCAAGAGTGGAAAAAAACACTAGGCAAAAGGCCGAGCCTTCCACCCTTTACCAAGTATTAGATGCATTAAGATAACAAGATATATAGTGATATCCCAACAAGAAAATAATGTTCCAACAAGGAACAATCTCCAATCTTCACCTGCAACTAGCAACGCTATAAGAGGGTCTGAGCAAAGCAGTAACATAGCCAAACAACAGTTTGCTAGGACATGGTGGGTTAGAGGTTTGACATGGAAATTTGGGAGGCATGATAAGCAAGTGGTAGGCATCGTAGCATAGGCATAGCAAAAGAGCGAGCATCTAGCAAAGCAAAGATAGAAGTGATTTCGAGGGTATGATCATCTTGCCCGCAAAGTTGTCCGAGTTGACTGGATCCTCGAAAGCAAACTCAACGGGCTCCTCGTTAGCGAACTCGTCTCCCGGCTCTACCCAAACAAGACAAACAAGCAAAAAGGACACAATCAACCACGTGCAAAGCTCAAACAACATGATGCAAACATGGTATGCTATGCGGGATGCGGTATGTGATGCATATGCAAGATTTGACAAGGAATGATTGAACCTGGCCTCAACTTGGAAATCCAAGTGTGCCACTGGAAAGGTGAGGTGATTTCGGTTCAAAGCGATATAAAGATCACCGGAATCGGTTGCATGGTTTGGAAATTGCAAGCAATTCAAATATGGCACCGGTCTGCGACAAACAGCAAGTAGTCATCTAAATGCATCAAGATAAATATGCTACTTCACTCAAACATGGCAACAAAATACATGGCAGGTATCCACTCATAATGCTTTACAAAAGATGAACACTGAGCTACGGCCAATTCATCCATTAACAGGTTCAAACAAGCATGGCAAAAGTGCAATTGATAAACAGGTTTCAGACTTAGTGAAATTAACACAAGCCTGGAATTTCAGATCAGGTAGCACACTTTGAAGCAAGCAAACTATATGATACAGGAACTTAACCTGGCAATGCACGACAACAACACACGGAGACAAAAACCCGAACCCGAGGAAATAAAATAACTTAGTGCCGGAAACGGCAAGAGTTGGAGTACATATTAGGTAAATTACATCTTGGGTGTTACAAAAGGATCACTAGGAGGTACGGCAATAGAAGCAAGACCAATAATTTCATCCTTACTAGGTAATTCTTCCTCATGATGTTGTTTACTAAATTTAGAGAAATTGAACTCATGAACCATATCATCCAAGCCAACAGTAACAATATTCTTAGTGCAGTCTATGGTAGCATTGACAGTGTTCAAGAAGGGCCTACCATAGGTAGATGGGACAAAAGCTATCTTGTGGGGAAGTAAGAACAAGAAAATCAGCAAGGATATTTAGTTTTCCCACACAAGACTTCAACATCTCTAACAATTCCATTGGTGCAATAGTATCTCTATTAGCAAGTTGAATGTGACATCAATATCTTCTAACTCAACAGGTGCAATTTCATTCTTAATTTCTTTGTATAAGTCATGAGGTATAACACTAGCACTAGCACCCATATCACATAAGCCATGATAACAATGATCTCCTATTTTAACAGAAATAACAGGCACGCCTACCACAGGTCTATGTTTATCTTTAGCACAAGGTTTAGCAATTCTAGCAGTTTCACCTTCGAACTGAATAACATGCCCATCAATATTATCAGACAAGAGATCTTTAACAATAGCAATATTAGGTTCTACTTTAACTCGCTCAGGAAGTATATAAGTTCTAATATTGCTTTTACGAACAACAGTTGAAGCTTTAGCATGATCCTTTATCTAACAAGGAAAGGTGGTTTCTCAATATAAGAAGTAGGAACAATAGGATCATTATAAGTGACAGTCTTTTCTTCAACTTTAATAGGTGCAGCTACTTTTACTTCTATGGAAGGATGATATTTAAACCACTTCTCCTTAGGGAGATCAACATAAGTAGCAAAAGATTCACAGAAAGAAGCTACTATCTCAGAGTCAAGTCCATATTTAGTGCTAAAACTTAACGGAAATATTGGTATCCATAAAAGATTTAACACAATCAAACTTAGGTGTTACCTGACTCCTTACCTTCGTCGAGGTCCCATCTCGCAGAGTTGCGTTTAATTGTATCCAGTAAATTCCATATGAATTCATAGTCCTTCATCGTTAAAGAGCCAGCACCAGAAGTATCGAGAATGTTGCGATTGTTTTCAGAAAGCCAAGCATAAAAACTTTGCCATAATTATTTCTCTCTGGAGCTCATGATGGGGCATGAATATAAGATTGGATTTAAGCCTCCTCAAGCTTGAGCGATGCTTTCTCCTTCGCGAGGCCATAAATTATATATATATAATTGCGATCACGATGAACAAGATGCATAGGGTAATATTTTTGATGAAATTCCAGCTTCAATCTTTTATAGTCCCATGATCTCATATCATCACATTGCCTATACCATACCAATGTGTCTCCCTTCAAAGATAAAGGGAAGGTCTTCTTCTTAGCAACATCATCGGGTATACCCTCAAGCTTAAATAATCCACAAACTTCATCCACATATATTAAGTGCTCATCAGGATGCTTTGTTCCATCTCCTGTAAAAGGGTCAGCTAGCAGTCTTCCATCATACCCGAAGGAAATTCAAAAGGAGTTTCATTTTCAATAGGTTCAGTAGGTTGAGGAGCAACTCTTTGCTCTACTGGACGGGGTGAAGATACCCCGAACAAGCCCCTCAGAGAATTACTTTCCATAGTAACAAGTGACAGTAAATTTCAGCACACTATATAAATTTTTTACCTTACCAAAGGCGCTACACTCCCCGGCAACGGCGCAGAAAAGAGTCTTGATGACCCACAAGTATAGGGGATCTATCGTAGTCCTTTCAAATAAGTAAGAGTGTCGAACCCAACGAGGAGCAGAAGGAAATGATAAGCGGTTTTCAGCAAGGTATTCTCTGCAAGTACTGAAATAAGTGGTAACAGATAGTTTTGTGATAGGATAAATTGTAACGAGAAACTAGTAACAAAAGTAAATAAAGTGGAGCAAGGTGGCCCAATCCTTTTGTAGCAAAGGACAAGCCGGAACAAACTCTTATAATAGGAAAAGAGCTCCCGAGGACACATGGGAATATCGTCAAGCTAGTTTTCATCACGTTCATATGATTCGCATTCGATACTTTGATAATTTGATATGTGGGTGGACCGGTGCTTGGGTGCTGTTCTTACTTGAACAAGCATCCCACTTATGATTAACCTCTATTGCAAGCATCCGCAACTACAACAAAAGTATTAAGGTAAACCTAACCATAGCATGAAACATATGGATCCAAATCAGCCCCTTACGAAGCAACGCATAAACTAGGGTTTAAGCTTCTGTCACTCTAGCAACCCATCATCTACTTATTACTTCCCAATGCCTTCCTCTACGCCCAAATAATGGTGAAGTGTTATGTAATCGACGTTCACATAACACCACTAGAGGCTAGACAACATACATCTTATCAAAATATCAAACGAATACCAAATTCACATGACTACTCATAGAAAGACTTCTCCCTTGTCCTCAGGAACGAACGTAATTACTCACAAAGCATATTCATGTTCATAATCAGAGGGGTAATAATATGCATATAGGATCTGAACATATAATCTTCCACCAATTAAACCAACTAGCATCAACTACAAGGAGTAATCAACACTACTAGCAACCTACTAGCACCAATCCCGGACTTTGACAAGAATTGGATACAAGAGATGAACTAGGGTTTGGAGATGAGATGGTGATGGTCAAGATGTTGATGGAGATTGCCCTCTCCTGATGAGAGGAGCGTTGGTGATGACGATGGTGATGATTTCCCCCTCCGGGAGGGAAGTATCCCCGACAGAACAGCTCTACCGGAGCTCTAGATTGGATCCGCCAAGGTTCCGCCTCGTGGCGGCGGAGTCTCGTCCCGAAAAGTTCCTCCCTATTTTTTTCTCATCGAAAGACCTCATATAGGAGAAGATGTGCATCGGAGAGCCACCAGGGGGCCCACGAGGTAGGGGGCGCGCCCTAGGGGGGGGCACCCTCGTGAGAAGGGTGTGGGCCCCCTGGCCTTCATCTTTTGCGAGGATTTTTCTTTATTTATTTTAAGACGTTCCGTGGAGTTTCAAGACTTTTGGAGTTGCACAGAATAGGTCTCTAATATTTGCTCCTTTTCCAGCCCAGAATTCCAACTGCCGGCATTCTCCCTCTTTATGTAAACCTTGTAAAATAAGAGAGAATAGCCATAAGTATTGTGGCATAAAGTGAAATAACAGTCCATAATGCAATAAATATCGATATAAAAGCATGATGCAAAATGGACATATCACAAGTCATCGATCCGTGCGGTGTCAGGCCCCCAAGTGACTAAGTGGCTGCTTCCTACCACATGGCAGCCACTTCCTACGGAAAACACCTCCAAATGACACCCGTCCTGAGACGTGTCAAGCAAGCTGTCGGATGTGGGGTTCCAGCAAACCCTTAAGGTTCAAAAATTGGGGTGCGCGCGAAGTCTTTCCTTCCTACCAATTTACGCCCTAGCTCGCTAAGATCTTGCGGATGAACTCGACGAACTCGCAACACAGAAAGACACGAGGTTTATACTGGTTCGGGCCACCGTTGTGGTGTAATACCCTACTCCAGTGTGGTGGTGGTGGATTGCCTCTAGGGCTGATGATGAGCAGTACAAGGGAAGAACAGCCTCCTGAGGTTGAGGTGTTCTTGGGTCTAGGCTCTCGATCGGGTTGGATCGAGCTAAGGTGAGATGAGATCTCCTCTCCCCTACTATGGTGGCTAGCTCTACTTATATAGGCCCTGGTCCTCTTCCCAAATATCAAGCGGGAAGGGAGCCAACAATGGCGGGCTAATTTGAAGGGGGACAACTAGTACAAGCTATCTTGACAAAAGTGGTCTTCGCCTCCCAAAAGCTCTGGTGGTGATGCTGTCTTGGGCTCCACGATGACCTCCGTCTTGCTGTCCTCCTGGTCTTGGTCTCGTTGCATCAATATAGCAACCTTTGCCTGATGCCTCGGTATTCTTCGCCTGCGCTGGCCTCCTTTGCACCAAAGAGGAAACAAGGACGCTGCACGCGCTGGCGCCGGCCTGGTGTTGTGCGTCATGGCTCACGTCACGAGGGTCTCGTGAGGTTTGCCCCGCCTTGCTATCTCCGCTCCTCGCGATCCTGCCTGGCTAGGCCACTCCAGAGGAGGTCTTGCATCGTCCGCCTCACGAGTCTTGGACCCTCGCGAGGGTCTTGGATGCTTTGTTGGTGAAGATGGGCCGTACGGCCTGCAGGCTTGGTCACGCCATGGGCCACAGGTAGGCAAGTCTGGGGACTCCCGTTCCCAGAACGCCGACAGTAGCCCCAGGGCCCAAGGAGCGCTCGGGCTTGGCTTCGTAGCGAAGCCAAGGGCAAAGTACGGAGCGCCACGGGCCCCAAAAAGCATGCGGCCTCAGTTGACGCCTGGCGGATGATTGGACGTGGGCGTCTCCGCTTCCCGACGCTGCCTTTGAATCCGCCTGGCTATGCGGCCCCACTTCTTATACAGTTATTCTTCTTCCGCCACTCCCGTCTCTTCCAATCTCCCTGCTGCCTCGGCGCCTTGCTCCGCCTTCTCAATCCAATTTGTGCTCCGCCCGCTTCACCTCCATGGCGCCGAAACAAGCCAAAAAGGGGAAGAAACCTCCGTCCTCGCCAACTGCACCTCCATCCTTCAAACCGGCGCTCGGCCGACCTCGGGTGCTCAACGACGAGGCCATGGACAAGGTGCGCCCCATGCTTGCCTCCAGTTTCAACGAGTGGGGAGAGACGCCGGCTTGGCCCGCGTCTCGCACCAGCATGGCTCCGGCAGTTACCGAGGTTCCGATCTTCATTGATGCCCTTTGGGTTGGCCTGCTTCCACCCTTCTGCGCCTTCTTCAATGCGGTGCTCGAGCACTATCATATCCACATGCTCCATCTCGATCCTCAGGCTGTGACCCTTCTCGCCGTTTTCACCTTCGTGTGCGAGGCCATGGTGGGCATCGCCCCCTTTGTGGCACTCCTCCGCCACTTCTTCTCGTTGCATCTCACCGGTCCCCGGCAGAACTCAGGGTGCATGGGTTTCCAGGCCATGGCTGTGACGGCAGGCGCGGGGATCGACTTCGAGCTCCCTTCATCTAAGAGCGAGTTCCATACGCGATGGGTGTTTGTTGACGCAGGCGTGCTCAACCCTCTGCTCCAAGCTCCGGTGGGGCCTGCTATTTGAAACCCCGGCTAGGGTCATCAGAAGCTCACGAGCCCCTGCCTTGCCCCCGTCTGGGCTAGGCTGGGGTGGTTGAAGGACCTTGGCGTGACTATGCCCATGGTGGTGAGGGAGCTCATTAGGCGTCGAGTAGCTCCTCTCCAGCGCCACTCTCGCCCGATGTGGGACTTGCTCAGCAGACAAGACAACATGAGGTTTCAGGAGGAGGGGCTTCCTCTCGCTGCGCGGCAGATAGTGCTTACCGTCCTATTAGGTGTCCCTCTGCCAGAGGAGATGCCCAGGAACAGCTGCATGTTGTACCGCTGCGAGAACAAAGCCACATTTGCCGCGAACATGCCTTCCTTTGATGAATGGGGGCTATGCCCAGTCGGCTTGGTGGGGCCTCGTGAGAACCCCATCATCGTGGTCCCCTTCTTCGCCACCAGTGTCGGGCTCGCCCCAAGTGACGGTGTGGGGGAGCGAGCTGCGACGGAGGCCGGCGGCTCAGGTGCTGAGGAGAACATGATGGGTAGTGATCCGGAGGCGTCGTCCTCGGGGGCTTGCGACCCCCCTCCTGAGGCGTCGGTTGCCGAGGAGATGCGGCATGCGGCTCCCGAGGCTAAGGATCCATGAGCCTCGGGAGGTCGTAGTGGGAAGGAGCTGGGCTGTTCGTCTCAGTCGGGCTCCCCTGAGGCCATCCCTCTTGGGTCTTCTTCGGCTCTGCCGCGCACCGGCCGTCACGTCCAGCGCTTCGGTCGCCTTTGTGTGGACTTCGAGGAGCTCCGCAAGAGGAAGGGATCCCCCAGCGGCAGCAACATCTTCGGGTCGTTGAAGCGACGGAAGTACATCGCTATTGATGTGTAAGTATGTTGTCGTCATGGCTTTCTGCATGTGGTCTTCTTATCCTGACGACTGTCCTCTAGGGCTCCTTCTGCTGAAGCTTTTGCGTCTTCCGAGGGGCGGCCTCCTCCTTCATCAACTCCCCCGTCGGCATTGAGCGTTCCCGGCCTGCTTGCCGCCCCTGGAGCAGGGTCGGTCAGAGGAGCGTCCCCGCCTTCGGGACGTGTTGAGTCCATGGTTTGGCCGCCCCTCGCCCATGGTATGGCGTGGAGCTTGGCGAGCATGCCCAAGACTCCTCCTCTGCTCATGAGCAGTTGCTGGCTGACCTCGGTCTTCATTTCCTCTTCAAGCGGCGAGCCTCGATCAGCTTGGGCTCCTCGCGAGGATGGGCTGACGTCAGGCACGGTGCGAGCCCCCAGTTCCCAACCGGGAGGTGGCGCGCCACTTGATGCTCCACCCGCAGCCCCCGAGGGGGAGGACGAGGTGGGTCGAGCGTTCGAGCTCGAGCGTGGGCGCAGCATAGTCCGTCACGAGCTCTTCCAGGAGGCGATGGGCGCAATGAGCCGCCTCGGTGAAGAGCTTGTTGGTGTCGACTCGCCTCTTGAGGCTGAAGGTCTTCGGTTGGTGGAGGAGCAGCGCAAGCTGCGAGTGGCCATCAACCTTGCTCGCTATCAGCGTGACCTCGAGAACGCGAAGGCCGAGCCGTCCCTCAATATTGCCAATGAGGCCCGCTCGCGAGCTTTGGAAGAAGCTCGCGAGGCCGATTGCCGCCGCGAGGCTGCGGAGGAGTGCGCGTGGGGGCTCCAGGCTTGGAGCGCGTCCCTTGAGCAGCAGGTGGAGGCACACAGGGCCGCTTTTGCATCGCTGAGGGGGATGCCTGTGGAGGAAGAGGAGGTCCAGCAGCGCGAGGAGATGCTGGCCCTGGAAGCCGTGGAGCGCAGCCTCGAGCTCGAGCGACTGGAGACGAGGGAGCGTCAAGTCGCCCAAGCAGAAGATGCCATCGGGGCCCACGAAGCCGGAGTCGAGGAGGAGATCAACCGCCGGGTGGCCGAGGTTCGCGCAGATCTAGAGGGCAGGTATGACTCGAAGCTGAAGTTTGCCGGTTAGGAGGGTGCGGGCAAGGCCACCACCCTCAGGCCCAGGTTGGACGAGGCCAAGAGGCGTGCGGAGGCCACAGCCGCCGCCCTGGTTACGGCATAGGTGGACTTGGCCTCCGCTCACGCCGAGCTACTTTCCCTCCGGAAACAAGTTGACGACACCGAGGTCGTCGCACGGCAAAACAGGGAGGAAGTGCTTCAACGCCGAACGATGGAGCGCGAGCATGCTCCTATGCTTCAAGACCTTCGGAACAAGGCCAACACCGCCCTAGGTTATATCAGCGACGAGAATGCCCCGGCCCCTCACTCGAACGACTACGCCAGCCACCTGATCTTCTTCACCGAGGTGGTGACGCGCCTAGAGGCTCAATCTGCTAGAGCTCGGCAGCTTGTGGAGGAGAGGGGTCGTGGCCTGCTTCAGCGCGCCTTCTCCCGTGTCTTCAGCCACCTTCTGAATGCCGACCCCAACTTTGACATCGACGCCGCCATTGCTCCCATACCCACAGCCGTCCGGGGTGACCTGGCACGTTGGGTAGAGGACCATGTCGACGCCTTGGTCAGGGCCTTCACCTCGGAGGATGACGCGGTGGTGGTCGTCACAGATGAAGGTGATGTGGGTGATGGGGGCGTCGCCGACGGCGGCGGAGATTCCGATGAAGATGACGACGACGCGAGTGACGCGTCCGCGGCTATGGCTGATCCCATCTTCGCCTGTTGTTTCATCCTGCACGCAAAACTCGGGCGTGGCCCTTGGAAGACTTTGTAAGAGCATTTTGAGAGGGGGAGCCCCTCGTATAAGCAAATTGCAATTTTTAGTTTCCTATGCGATGTGGGTATGCGTCCTCATGAGCTTATGAAGATGGGGGTGAGCTCCTCGATGTGGTTTACCTTAGTCAGCGCCAGCTTAGGGCTGGGTCATGAGGCGACGAGTTCCTGAGAATCCTGCGGAGCTTATCGCCCCATTTGAGGGGGCCCCGTAAGAGGTGAGCACCAGGCGCAGTGCTAGTGCGTGCTTGACAAGTGTGCGCTTTGCGTGGTCCGGCTCGCGAGGAGCTTTGCGAGGGAAAGGCGATGGACATGAGTCCCAAACCAAACGAGATCCAGAAGGCAAGAAACGGCTTGAACAAGAAAAGGCACCCCCCGCACGCATCGATAAAAATTCAGCTTCAACTTAAGTCCAGATCCAGAAAGCAAAGCCACAGAAAGAGAGATCCAAAGCAAAAGGCCGCGTCCGACACCTAGTCTAATCTTTGAGTCTTCAAGTCTTCTCACCAGGGCGGAGCTAAGTGCTACCACTAGGCGTGGGAGGGAGCCCCAGGGCCTGAGGCCGGCACTCCTGAGACTCCGGGGCGTGTACAGCCCCAACTCATTATTACGTGAGAGTGTCACGTGCGGCGAGCTTCATATGCACTGCGCCTTCTTCACAGGTACTGACCTTGCTTCATATCGCCAGTCGAGGGCCCCGCCTTGCGCCACCCTCGACCTCCTTTGAGCTGACCGATCACCAGGACGACACAAAAGAGGGAAAGGGGACGCCAGCGGTTCCCTCGGCGACCACGGGTCCTCTGCCGGGGGAAGGGTTGTCGAAGCCACCCCGGCAGAGGGCCTACCTCCGGGTGTCCCCTGGTTTCGCGTGCCTTGGGGAGGGGCCTTGCTCCTGGCTCCCTCCCGGCAGCCCCCAATGTGTCTCCCTTGTTGGAACGGGTGCCGCCATGCCAGGGTCGTCGATCGACGCTGCAACCTGATTCATCTGTAGCCCATGGTTAGCATAATCCTGTTCTTGAGAGATTAGTGGTACCCTGTAGTTGCCGTTGTCGGTGCGATCGTTGTGGTTCTCCGTTGGTTCTTGGAAGGCTTAGACTCCTAGCGCCCCCTCTCCCCAATCTTCTCCAATGAATGAGCTAAGGTCGTCCTCTGGTGCGTACCCTTGGTCCATCATGTGGGGCACGTAGGCTTCCGGGGCCGTCACCCCGAACACCTCGCCGTGGTGCCCCACGCTCCATGTTGCTCGACCCATGGTGGCGCCCTGGGGATGATTGTACAGCATCCGGCTGGGACCGTGGGGGGCGACTCTTGCGCCCGTGCCCGCCGCGGGTGGCATGGGGGAGTCGAAGCCCCCTACGCCGCCGGCTGTGCTGATGTTGATGAAGCCCCCGGGCGTAGTTGATGGCGCACAGATGTGGTGAGGTTCGCCGCGCGGCCCAGCAGTGTGTCCCGACAGCTTTCCATCAGCCTGCACCGCAGCAGCTCCCTTGCCACGGTGAGCGCTGCCCGCATGTTTGCTTATTCCCGCTGTGAGTGCGGTGCCGTCGCTGCGGCATGGCTCGCCGCTCTTGCGGCGGCCCGTACCTGCCGTGGGGTGAGGGTGGACGACACCTGGCCGTGCTGCCCGCGCCCAGCGGAGTTTGGCGACGCCCGTGCCGCCTGGAGTGCGGGGTCGAGACCTTCATGGGCAGGCGGCGCTGCCCGGGCTGTCCAGGCTGCCCAGCGGTCGGATCCGGCCCTTGAGTCGCCGGACATCGTGGCTGAGCAGCATCGACGAGCTGGCCGGTGGAGGAGGTGCTCTGGCGCACCCCTACCCGGCGTGCCAAATGTCGGATGTGGGGTTTCGGCAAACCCTTAAGGTTCGAACACTGGGGTGCGCGCGAAGTCTTTCCTTCCTAACAATCTACACCCCTAGCTCGCTAAGATCTCGCGGACGAACTCGACGAAGTCTCAACACAGAAAGACACGAGGTTTATACGGGTTCGGGCCACCGTTGTGGTGTAATACCCTACTCCAGTGTGGTGGTGGTGGATTGCCTCTAGGGCTGATGATGAACAATACAAGGAAAGAACCGCCTCCTAAGGTTGAGGTGTTCTTGGGTGTAGGCTCTCGATCGGGTTGGATCGAGCTAAGGTGAGATGAGATCTCCTCTCCCCCTACTATGGTGGCTAGCTCTACTTATATAGGCCCTGATCCTCTTCCCAAATATCGAGCGGGAAGGGAGCCAACAATGGCGGGCTAATTTGAAGGGGGGCAGCTAGTACAAGGTATACTGACAAAAGTGGTCTTCGCCTGCCAAAAGCTCTGGTGATGACGCAGTCTTGGGCTCCACGATGACCTCCATCTTGCCGTCCTCCTGGTCTTGGTCTCGTTGCACCAATATAGCAACCTTTGCCTGATGCCTCGGTACTCTTCGCCTGTGCTAGCCTCCTTTGCACCAAAGAGGAAACAAGGACGCTGCGCGCGCTGGCGCCCGCCTGGTGTCGTGCGTCATGGCTCACGTCATGAGGGTCTCGTGAGGTTTTCCCCGCCTTGATAGCTCCACTCCTTGCGAGTCTGCCTGGCTAGGCCACTCCAGAGGAGGTCTTGCATGGTCCGCCTCATGAGGCTTGGACCCTCGCGAGGGTCTTGGATGCTTTGTTGGTGAAGATGGGTCGTACGGCCTGCTGGCTTGGTCACGCTGTGGGCCGCAGGCAGGCAAGTCTGGGGACCCCCGTTCCCAGAACACCGACAGTAGCCCCCGCGCCCAAGGAGCGCTCGGGCTTGGCTTCATAGCGAAGCCAAGGGCCAAGTAGGGAGCGCCGCGGGCCCCAAAAATCCTGCGGCCTCGGTTGACGCATGGCGGATGATTGGACGTGGGCGTCTCCGCTTCCCGACGCTGCAAAACAAGCCTGGCAAGGCTTACCGGGCACACTATGATGTGACACTGAGCGGTGATGCGGCTTGAAGCTACGTCGGTATTTCCCCAAAGAGGAAGGGATGATGCATCACAACAACGGTAGGTATTTCCCTCGGTGATGAAACCAAGGTTATCGAACCAGTAGGAGAACCAATCAACAACGCGTAAACGACACCTACACACAAATAACAAATACTCACAACCCGACGTATTAAAGGGGTTGTCGATCCCTTTCAGGTAACCACGCTAGAAATTAGCGAACATGCGTGAATAAATTGTAGTGGATTGATAGATCAAACGCTAAATAAAATAAATTGCAGCAAGGTATTTTTGTATATTGGGTTTAATAGATCTGAGAATAAAAGGCAAATAAAATAGATCGCAAAGGCAAATAATATGAGAAAGAGACCCGGGGGCCGTAGGTTTCACTAGTGGCTTCTCTCGAGAAAAATAGCAAACGGTGGGTAAACAAATTATTGTTGGGCCATTGATAGAACATCAAATAATCACGACAATATCCAGACAATGATCATTATATAGGCATCACGTCCAAGATTAGTAGACCGACTCCTACCCGCATCTACTACTATTACTCCACACATCGAGCGCTATCCAGCATGCATCTCGTGTATTATGTTCACAGAGAAACATAGTAATGCAATAAGAATGATGATATGATGTAGACAAGATCTATTTATGTAGAAATAGACCCCGTCATTTTATCCTTAGTAGCAATGATACATACGTGTCAGTTCCCCTTCTGTCACTGGGATAAAGCACCGTAAGATCGAACCCACTACAAAGAACCTCTTCCCATTGCAAGATAAATAGATCAAGTTGGCCAAACAAAAGCCAAATATTGGAGAAGAAATATGAGGCATTAAGCAATCATGCATATAAGAGATCAAAGATACTCAAATAACTTTCATGGATAAAAGAGATAAATATGATCATAAACTCAAAAGTTCATCGGTTACCAACAAACACACCGCAAAAGAGTTACATCATATGGATCTATAAAAGACAATTGTATTGAGAATCAAACAAGAGAGAGGAAGCCATCTAGGTACTAACTACGGACCCGAAGGTCTATAAAGAACTACTCACGCACCACCGGAGAGTGATACGTCTCCGTCATATCTACTTTTCCAAACACTTTTGCCCTTGTTTTGGACTCAAACTTGCATGATTTGAATGAACTAACCCGAACTGACGCTGTTTTCAGCAGAATTGCCATGGTGTTATTTTTTTGCAGAAATAAAAGTTCTCAGATTGACCTGAAAATCAACGGAGAATTATTTTGGAATATATAAAAAATACTGGAAGAAGAATCCACGTTAGGGGGCCTCCACCTGCCCACGAGGGTGGGGGGCGCGCCCTACCCCCTGGGCGCGCCACCCCTGCCTTGTGGGCCCCCTAATGCTCCACCGACCTCAACCTTGACTCCATATATTCACTTTCGGGAAGAAAAAAACGAGAGAGAAGGATTCATCGTGTTTTACGATACGGAGCCGCCGCCAAGCCCAAAACTCTCTCGGGAGGGCTGACGTGGAGTCCGTTCGGGGCTCCGAAGAGGGGAATCCGTCACCATTGTCATCATCAACCTTCCTCCACCACCCATTTCATGATGCTCACCGCCGTGCTTGAGTAATTCCATCGTAGGCTTGCTGGACGGTGATGAGTTGGATGAGATTTATCATGTAATCGAGTTAGTTTTTTTAGGGTTTGATCCCTAGTATCCACTATGTTTTGAGATTGATGTTGCTATGACTTTGCTATGCTTAATGCTTGTCACTAGGGCCCGAGTGCCATCATTTTAGATCTGAACCTATTATGTTTTCATAAATATATGAGAGTTATTGATCCTATCTTGCAAGTCTATAGTCACCTACTATGTGTTATGATCACGCAAACCCGAAGTGACAATAATCGAGACCACTCCCGGTGATGACCGTAGTTTGAGGAGTTCATGTATTCACTATGTGTTAATGCTTTGGTCCGATACTCTATTAAAAGGAGGCCTTAATATCCCTTAGTTTCCAATAGGACCACGCTGCCACGGGAGGGTAGGACAAAAGATGTCATGCAAGTTCTTTTCCATAAGCATGTATGACTATATTCGGAATACATGCCTACATTACATTGATGAATTGGAGCTAGTTCTGTGTCACCCTATGTTATGACTGTTACATGATGAACCGCATCCGGCATAATTCTCCATCACCGATCCAATGCCTACGAGCTTTCCATATATTGTTCTTCGCTTATTTACTTTTCCGTTGCTATTGTTACAATCACTACAAAACACCAAAAATACTAATTTTTCTACTGTTGCTTTTACCACCGTTACCACTACTATCATATTACTTTGCTACTAAATACCTTGCTGCAGATATTAAGTTTCCAGGTGTGGTTGAATTGACAACTCAGATGCTAATACTTGAGAATATTCTTTGTCTCCCCTTGTGTCGAGTCAATAAATTTGGGTTGAATACTCTACCCTCGAAAACTGTTGCGATCCCCTATACTTGTGGGTTATCAAGACCATTTTCTGGTGCCGTTGTCGAGGAGCATAGCTCTATTCTTTGAGTCACTTGGGATTTATACCTGCTTATCATTATGAAGAACTTGAATGATCCAAGAACCAAGATTTATCCCTCAACTACGAGGGGAGGTAAGGAACTGCCATCTAGCGCTGCACTTGATTCACCTTCTGTTTTGAGTAAGCTTGCGACACCTAAACCTGCTTCTGCTATTAATTCTGGTATGTCGCATGTTATTGATGATGTCACTTCTGCTATGCATGATACTTATGTTGAAACTACTTCTATGCTTGATACTACTGTGCCGCTTGGTAAATTTCTCGATGAAGAACTTGCTAGGGCTAGAGAGAATGAAATTATTGAAACTGGTAATATTGATGAAAGTGATGATGAAGATTCTCCCCTAGATATGAATTACCTGTTGTGCCTGAGGGCTATGTTATGGATGAAGAAACTGCTAGAGATTTTCTTGCTTGCAATGATAGGAGTGATCTTCAGTAATTATTAGCTAAGTTGAAACAAAAAACTCTGAATGCTGGAATGAATATGATCCTGCTTATGCTACTTCACCTATCTTTGTTATTGATAAGGATTATGAATTCTCTGTCGACCCTGATATAATTACTTTTGTTGAATCTGATCCTTTCTATGGCTATGAATCTGAAACTGTTGTGGCACATCTTACTAAATTAAATGATATAGCCACCCTGTTCACTAATGATGAGAAAACTCGCTACTATTATATCCTTAAGATATTTCCATTCTCATCAAAGGGTCATGCTAAGATATGGTTTAATTCTCTTGATCCTGTTTGTGTGCGTAGTCCCCAGGATATGATTTATTACTTCTCTACTAAATATTTCCCTACTCATAAGAAACAAGCTCCTTTAAGGGAAATATATAATTTTGTGCAAATTGAAGAGAGAGTCTCCCACAAGCTTGGGGGAAGCTTCTCCAATTACTTAATGCTTTGCCTGATCATCCTCTTAAGAAAAATAAAATACTTGATATCTTTTGTAATGGACTAACCGATGCTTCCAGAGACCACCTGGATAGTTGTGCTGGTTGTGTTTTTAGGGAAAGAACACCAGATGAAGCTGAAATTCTATTGAATAATATGTTGACTAATGAAAATAATTGGACACTTCCTGATCTAATCCTTTATCCAATTCCTGAACCAATTCCTGAGCCAACTCTGAAGAAAAGGGGTATTCTATTTCTCAGTCCTGAAGATATGCAAGAGGCAAATAAATCTATGGAAGAAAAAGGTATTAAAGCTGAAGATGTTAAGAATTTACCTCCTATTGAAGAAATACATGGTCTTATTTACTGCATGTTGAAGAAATACATGGTCTTGATAACCCGACATAGGTAGTAAAGGTAATTTCTCTCTATAGATATGATAAAGCAGAAATCTCTCCTACTAAGTTTCCTAGCCAATGTTTGGATGAATTTGATAACTTTATGGTTAAGCAAGAATATTTTAATGCTTATGTTCGTAGACAATTGAAACATAATGCTTACATGATTGAACACTTGAGTGATTATATGGCTAATGTTAAAGGTGAACTTAAACTCATTTGCAAACATGCTTCTATGGTTACCACTCAAGTAGAACAAGTACTTAAAGCTCAGAATGATTTTCTCAATGAATTGAATAGTAAAAATAATGATTTTGTTGTTAGAGTGGCTACTAGAACTGGTAAAATGACTCAGGAACCTTTGTATCCTGAGGGCCATCCTAAGAGAATCGAGCAAGATTCTCAGAGAAATAATATTGATGCACCTAGTCCTTCTAAGAGGAAGAAAAAGAAAAATGATAGGACTTTGCATGCCTCTAGTGAACCTGTTGATGACACACCTGAGAATCCCAATGATATTTCTATTTCCGATGCTGAAACACAATCTGGTAATGAGCATGAACCTAGTGATAATGTTAATGATGATGTTCATGTTGATGCTCAACCTAGCAATAATAATGATGTAGAAACTGAACCTGCTGTTGATCTTGATAACCCACAATCAAAGAATCAACGTTATGATAAGAGAGACTTTGTTGCTAGGAAGCACGGCAAGGAAAGAGAACCATGGGTTTAGAAACCCATGCCTATTCCTCCTAAACCATCCAAGAAAAAGGATGATAAGGATTTGAGCGCTTTGCTGAAATGATTAGACCTATCTTTTTGCGTATGCGTTTGACTGGTATGCTTAAAATGAATCCTTATGCTAAATATATGAAGGAAATTGTTACAAATAAGAGAAATATACCGGAAGCTGAAATTTCCACCATGCTTGCTACTTATACTTCTAAGGGTGGAATACCAAAGAAACTTGGAGATCCAGGCGTACCAACTATACCATGCTCCATTAAAAGAAACTATGTTAAAACTGCTTCATGTGATCTTGGAGCCGGTGTTAGTGTTATGCCTCTCTCTTTATATCGTAGACTTGATTTGAATAAGTTGACACCTACTGAAATATCCTGGCAAATGGCGGATAAATCAACTGCTATACCTGTCGGTATTTGTGAGGATGTGCCTGTTGTGGTTGCAAACGTTACTATTTTAACGGACTTTGTTATTCTTGATATTCCCGTTGACGATAGTATGTCTATTATTCTTGGAAGACCCTTTTTGAATACTGCAGGGGCTGTTATTGACTGCACCAAAGGCAATGTCACTTTTCATGTTAATGGTAATGAGCATACAGTACACTTTCCGAGGAAACAACCTCAAGTCCACAGTATCAATTCTATTAGAAAAATTTCAACAATTACTATTGGAGGTTTTGAATTTCCGCTTCCTACTGTCGGGAAGAAATATGATATTCTTATTGTCGGGGACATGCATATCCCCGTTGAGGTAACCTAGTGTTATTCGAAAATTCTCCGGTTCCATGTTATTCGGAATGAGTTTGTTAACAAGACTTGATCAACCTTGTTAGTGGATTCCTTTTGATGAGCATGAGATGGATGAATTTAGATAACACAACTCTCTGTACCCTCTTTTTACTTTCTGTTATTTATATTAAATAAAGCAAAAATAGTAATTTCTGTCTATTTTCTGAATTATCCATGCAATAAAAAATACCCCAGAAATAAAAGTTCTCCGAATGCCCTAAAAATTAAATATGATTTTTTCTAGAATATTTGAGAATATCTGGCATTGAGAACACAGCAGGGGGAGCAAGCACCTGGCCACGAGGTTCCAGGGCACGCCCACCCCTGGGCATGGCCCCCTGCCTCGCGGGCCCACGGTGGCTCCCCTCCACTTATTCCAGCTACCACACACTCTTTCTGCCTCCCCAAAACATTACTAGACAGCTCAAACCCGAGTCCAAGATCATCTTGCTGCCATTTTCAATCTCCTAGCTCAAAGCTCCATTCACAAAACTGCTTTGGGGGATTGTTCTTTGGTATGTGACTCCTCCAATGGTCCAATTAGGTTTTGTTCTAGTGCTTTATTCATTGCATATTTTTGCTGCTTAGGTGACCCTGTTCTTGAGCTTGGATGTCAAATTTATGTGGCCAAAAGTAGTTTTGATGCATGATATTGTCTCTAGGCACTTGTAGGAGTAGTTGCTATCAATTTTGTTGAGTTTGGTTCACTTTTATTTTGAAGTTACTAACAATTTCAGAAATTTTCAGGAAAAGATGAAGAGATTTTTGAGGGGCTCATCGAGCCGAAGCTCGAAGGATAAACAAAGTGAAGAGAACAAGAAGCCCAAGTATAATCTCCCTCGCACTACAGAGGTCCGGCCGTGTGAATGGCCTTGTGATGATTTCTTGAGAGCAGCCGGGATTTATGATGATTTCTATGAATTGGCTGAGAATGCAGGCCTCACCGCCCTCCTCCACGACCAACGCGAACATTATCTCTTACTCACCAATATCTTTGTGCAAAACTTTCATTTCCATGCTAGGAGCTCACCACCTACGGTGGAATTTTATTTATATGATGAGCATAAGGAGATGTCACTTCTTGATTTTTGTCGGGTTTGTTTGATCCCTTTCGAGGGCAGCATAGAGGAACCACATCATGACGATGTGGAAGGGTTTATTGATACAATTGCTGTGGGGGAAACGAGGAAAGTTTCCGATGCAAGAATTACTAGCATACATTTTCCTGTTTTACGTTACTTCGCAATATTTGCTAGTAGATGCTTAATTGGTCGCGGAAACTGTGGCAACCTTAGTGCCCCTGATATTGTTATTTTGTGACATGCCTTGTTCCGTGATGACACATTTAGTATGAGCGCTATTGTTGCAAAAGCGGTTACATCTTAACCGTACTAAGGGCCCCGTCCTTGGAGGCATCTTCGCCTCGCGCCTCGCTGCACACTTTAACATACCTATTAGGCATTATGAGAAGGAAGAGAAGTTGCTACCTCCTGTTTTTCTAGACTATAAGAGTATGGTAGCACATTATTTTGTCGTTAAGAATAACGAAAAGATGCTTAAGTATAAGCTGATATTTGATAAAAATCACCCTGAGACTATTACTTTGATTGCTCCTTCCTTGTTTGACTTATCTGCAGGCAAGTACCTTGTTCCGCCGGAGGCCATCCACGCCTACCGAAACCCCACACCAGCTACAGAGCCAGAGCCGGAACCACAATTTGATCCTCACCGGCAGTCTGTTTATCAGTGGAATCCGGAAGAGATCACCAACCAGTGGCACCAAGGGGATTCTTCTCAGTACGACCCCAACTATTACTTTGGATATCTGTTAGGCCAGTCGTGGCCATAGACCAACTTAGGCCAAAATCCTAAGCTTGGGGGAGTACGTATTTCTCACCGACATTACATTCATGTTCACACACTCATGCTAGTCGGTGCTCATACTTCTTCATTGTATCATCCATGCTAGTTTATTTTCCTTTTTATGCTTCCTTCTTGTGTGTTTAATAAACCTTAATAAAAAACAAAAAAATTAGTTGTAGCTTTTAGTTAGTTAACTTTTCATGTTGTAGTAGTAATAATTAAAAAGAAAACCCAAAAAGATTTCTCGTTCTTCTTTTGCTTGTTGGGAGCCTTCCGGTGTAAATAGTTTTATTTCTTTCTTGTTCTTTGGGGGTTGAGAGGAGAAGACCTTGATTAAAATGTTGAGTGGCTCTCCTATGCATTATTGTTGATCTAACAAAGAGCCCATATTACCTTGTCTTCTCTCTTGAATTGAATGCTTGCAGATTCCAGCTTAGTCCAATGCACATGTACTATTATTATTTTCCACACTATTCGGCCATGCAAGTGAAAGGCAATAATGATGATTATATGATGAACTTGTTGAGATGAGAAAAGCTGGAATGAACTCGACCTCTCTTATTTTTGTAAATATGATTAGTTCATCGTTCCTGATTCAACCTATTATGAATAAACATGTTTGCAATGAAAAATGGAGATTGTAGTTGCTTATGCCATGCTTAATTAGCTAGGAGCTTATAATGGTTTACCTTGCATGCCAACATGCTATTAAAATGGTTGTGATGTGGTATGATAGGGTGGTATCCTCTTTTGAACGATTCGAGTGGCTTGACTTGGCACAAGCTCACGCATGTAGTTGAAACAAAATCAACATAGCTTCTGCAATATTTATGTTCATGGTGCATTAGATCCTACTCATGCTTGCATTCGGTGTTGATTAATTTTAATGCATGTTCATGACTGTTGTCGCTCTCTAGATGGTCGCTTCCCAGTCTTTTTCTAGCCTTCACTTGTACTAAGTGGGAATACTGCTTGTGCATCCAATTCCATAAACCCCAAAGTTGTTCCACATGAGTCCACCATACCTACCTATATACGGTATCTACCTGCCGTTCCAAGTAAATTTGTATGTGCTAAACTCTAAACCTTCAAATAAACATTCTTTTTGTATGCTCGAATAGCTCATGTATCAACTAGGGTTGTCTGTATCTTCCATGCTAGGCGGGTTATTCTCAAGAGGAGTGGACTCCGCTCCTCACTCACGAGAACATGGCTGGTCACCGGGATGCTCAGTCCCATGATTTATGCAACTCAAATCAAAATAACCGCAAACAAAACTCCCCCAGGATTGTTGTTAGTTGGAGGCACTCGTTGTTTCGAGCAAGCCATGGATTGATGCTTGTTGGTGGAAGGGGAGTATAAACTTTACCATTCTGTTTGGGAACCGCCTATAATGTGTGTAGCATGGAAGATATCGAGATCTCTCGGTTGTTATGTTGACAATGAAAGTATACCACTCAAAATATTATTCATGTCTATTTAAAAACCGAGCTCTGGCACCTCTACAAATCCCTGCTTCCCTTTGCGAAGGGCCTATCCATTTACTTTTATGTTGAGTCATCATCCTCTTATTAAAAAGCACTAGTTGGAGAGCACCGCTGTCATTTGCATTCATTACTGTTAGTTTATATTGAGTATGACTTGACTAGATCTCTTTTACCATGAATTACAATGTCTAGTCAGTCCTTGATCTTTAAAGGTGCTCTGCATTTATGTTTTGCGGTCTCAGAAAGGGCTAGCGAGATACCATCTTGTTATATCATATCATGATTGTTTTGAGAAAGTGTTGTCATCCGAGATTTATTATTATTGCTCGCTAGTTGATTGTGCCATTGATATGAGTAAAATGAGACCTAAATGTTATTGTGAATATGGTTAGTTCATAATCTTTGCTGAAAACTTGAATGCTGGCTTTACATATTTACAACAACAAGAGCAAACATAGTTTGTAAAAGTTTTTCTTTATAACTTTCAGTTTATCAACTGAATTGCTTAAGGACAAGCAAAGGTTTAAGCTTGGGGGAGTTGATACGTCTCCGTCGTATCTACTTTTCCAAACACTTTTGCCCTTGTTTTGGACTCTAACTTGCATGATTTGAATGGAACTAACCCGGACTGACGCTGTTTTCAGCAGAATTGCCATGGTGTTATTTTTGTGTAGAAATAAAAGTTCTCGGAATGACCTGAAAATCAATGGAGAATTATTTTGAAATATATAAAAAATAGTAGAAGAAGAATCCACGTCAGGGGGGCCTCCACCTGTCCACGAGGGTGGGGGCGCGCCCTACCCCCTAGGCGTGCCCCCCTGCCTCGTGGGCCCTCTAGCGCTCCACCGCCGTCAATCTTGACTCCATATATTCACTTTCAGGGAGAAAAAGAGAGAGAAGGATTCATCACGTTTTACGATACGGAGCCGCCGCCAAGCCCTAAAATCTCTCGGGAGGGCTGATCTGGAGTCCGTTCGGGGCTCCGGAGAGGGGAATCTGTCGCCATCGTCATCATCAACCTTCCTCCATCACCCATTTCATGATGCTCACCGTCGTGCGTGAGTAATTCCATCACAGGCTTGCTGGACGGTGATGGGTTGGATGAGTTTATCATGTAATCAAGTTAGTTTTGTTAGGGTTTGATCCCTAGTATCCAGTATGTTCTAAGATTGATGTTGCTATGACTTTGCTATGCTTAATGCTTGTCATTAGGGCCCGAGTGCCATGATTTCATATCTAAACCTATTATGTTTTCATAAATATATGAGAGTTCTTGATCGTATCTTGCAAGTCTATAGTCACCTACTATGTGTTATGATCTGGCAAACCCGAAGTGACAATAATCGGGACCACTCCCGGTGATGACCGTAGTTTGAGGGGTTCATGTATTCACTATGTGTTAATGCTTTGGTCTGGTACTCTATTAAAAGGAGGCCTTAATATCCCTTAGTTTCCAATAGGACCCCGCTGCCACGGGAGGGTAGGACAAAAGATGTCATGCAAGTTCTTTTCCATAAGAACGTATGATTATATTTGGAATACATGCCTACATTACATTGATGAATTGGAGCTAGTTCTGTGTCACCCTATGTTATGACTGTTACATGATGAACCGCATCCGGCATAATTCTCCATCACCGATCCAATGCCTACGAGCTTTCCATATATTGTTCTTCGCTTATTTACTTTTCCGTTGCTATTGTTACAATCACTACAAAACACCAAAAATACTACTTTTGCTACCGTTACTTTTACCACCATTACCACTACCATCATATTACTTTGCTACCAAATACCTTGCTGCAGATATTAAGTTTCCAGGTATGGTTGAATTGACAACTCAGCTGCTAATACTTGAGAATATTCTTTGGCTCCCCTTATGTCGAATCAATAAATTTGGGTTGAATACGCTACCCTCGAAAACTGTTGCGATCCCCTATACTTGTGGGTTATCACAGAGGCACCGATGGAAGTGGTGAACCCCTCTATGATGGTGTCTAGATTGGATCTGGTGGTTCTGGACTCTGCGGTGGCTAGAATTGATTTTCGTCGACTCCCCTAGGGTTTCTTGAATATTGGGGTATTTATAGAGTCAAGAGGCGGTCCGGGGGGCACCCGAGGTGGGCACAACCCACCAGGGTGTACCTTGGTGGGTTGCGCTCCCCTCGGACTGGTGGGTGCGCAACCCACCAGGGTGCTTCTTTGGCCCATTGGCTGTCTTTTGGTCCCAAAAAATCCACAAAAAGTTTCACTGTGTTTGGACTCCATTTGATATTGATTACCTGCGATGTAAAAAACATGGGAAAATCAGCAACTCGCACTTGGCACTATGTCAATAGGTTAGTACCAAAAACTGATATAAGAAGACTATAAAAATGATTATAAAACATCAAAAATTGATAATATAACAGCATGGAACAATAAAAAATAATAGATACGTTGGAGATGTATCAGCATCCCCAAGCTTAATTCCTGCTCGTCCTCGAGTAGGTAAATGATAAAAACAGAATTTTTGATGTGGAATGCTACCTAACATGTCATCTCATATTCTTTTCTTTATAGCATGGACATTTCGACTATTATATTGTTCAAAGCAATAGTCTAGTTTTGACATGATAACTTAAATACTCAAGCATATCAAGCAACCATGTCTTTCAAAATATCAACGCTAAAATAAGCTATCCCTAGCCCATCATGCTCAATCATTGATCCATTCATGAAACACACTCACATATTAACTACACCCAATGCTCAAGTATGATCATAGTGCCTCCTAGTTGGTGCTTTTATAAGAGAAGATGGAGACTCAAATTCAAAAATAAAAATTGCATCAAGTAAAAAAGAAAGGCCCTTCGCAGAGGGAGTAGGGCTTTGTAGAGGTGCCAGACCTCAAAGCGAAAATTGAGAGATAAAAACATTTTGAGAGGCATACTTTTCCCACAAACAAAAACGACTTAGAGTTCCCGACACTTTCCATGCTAGATATATCATAGGTGGTTCCCAAACAGAAATTAAAGTTTATTCCTTTTTCCACCATACTTTCACTTTCCATGGCTAATCGTATCCACGGGTGCCTTCCATACCAACACTTTCCAAGGAATTTATTATTTGACAACATAAAGTAAATTCATTTTTCATTTCAGGACTGGGCATCCCTAATACCTTTGCCTTACTCTCGTGCAATGACAAGTGAATAAATACTCACCATGAGAATAACACATCTAGCATGGAAAATATTAGCCACCACTTACTGCCACGCGAGCGGTACGAGCACACAAAAGATAATTTTATTTTGAATATTAGAGATGGAACATACAAATTTGCTTAGAACAACAAAAGAATACCACATATAGGTAGGTATAGTGGACTCATGTGGCAAAACTGTTTTAAAGGATTTTGGATGCACAAGTAGTGATCATACTTAGTGCAAAATGAAGGCTATCTTAAGATTGAGAAGCGACCAACCAAGAAATGAATAATCTCATAAGCGAGCATTAAGCATAATTAAGACCAAATAATGCACCACAAGTAGGATATAATTTCATTGCATGACTATTGACTTTCGTGCTTGCATAGGGAATCACAAACCTTAACACCGATATTCTTACTAAAACATAATTACTCATCAACATGACTCACATATCATATCGTCATATCTCAAAACTATTACTAAGAATCAAGTTTATTTTGTCCAATGATCTTCATGAAAGTTTTTATTATATCCTTCTTGGATATCTATCACTTTGGGACTAATTTTCATGTGTTGCTTTTCATAAGCTCAAACAAATATAAGTGAGGATCATGAGCATAATATTTCTTTCTCTCAAATTAATTTAAGTGAAGCAAGAGAGAATTTCTTCAAAATTTTACTAACTCTCAAATAAATCTAAGTGAGACCAGAGAGCATTTCTTCAGAAATACTAAAGCACACCGTGCTCAAAAAGATATAAGTGAAGCACTAGAGAAAATCCATAACTTATAAAAATTTAAGTGAAGCATAGAGAGCAATTCTAACAAGTCATGGCATAATATTGGCTCTCTCAAATAGGTGTGTCCAGCAAGGGATCAAGATTAAAACAAAAAATAAAACAAGCAAAGACTCATATCATACAAGACGCTCCAAGCAAAACACATAGTATGTGACGAATAAAAATATAGCTTCGAGTAAAATACTGTTGGTCGTTAGGAAAGAGGGGATGCCACCCAGGGCATCCCCAAGCTTAGTTGCTTGCTCTCTTTGGATAACAGCTTGGGATGCCGGGGCATCCCCAAGCTTAGGCTCTTCTTACAACTTATTCCTTCATCCATTGTAAGAGAACCCAAAACATGAAAACTTCAATCACACAAAACTCAACAAAACCTTTGTGAGATCCATTAGTATAAGAAAGCAAATCACTACTATAAGTGATGTAGCAAACCAATTCATATTTTGTTCTTGCATTATATATACTGTATTCCACCTTTTCTATGGCAAAAAATCATCAAAGAAAACTATAGAATCATCAAAACAAGCACATAACCGAAAGAAAACATAATCTGTCAAAAACATAATAGTCTGTAGCAATATGGATATTTATAATACTTCTGTAAATCCAAAAACTATGAGAAATTAGGACGGCCTAGGAAATTTGTATATTAATCTTCTGCAAAAATAATTTGTATTTTATCGCTCTCTGGTTAAAAAAGAGAATTGTTTTCATGAGCGTAAAAGTTTCTGTTTTTCAGCAAGATCAAACAACTATCACCCAAGAAGATCCTAAAGGCTTTACTTGGCACAAACACTAATTAAAACACACAAAAAATACAATCATAACAGTAGCATAATTGTGCTAACACTCAAGAACAGGAAGCAAAAAGCAAAAATAAATTTTATTCATTGGGTTGCCTCCCAACAAGCGCTATAGTTTTACGCCCATAGCTAGGTATAAAGTAAGGATCTAACTTTTGTCATCCTTCTTCTTAATTTCCTTAGAGGTGTTTTCATCATAGGGTTTTTTAAAATGAACATAAAAAATATTATCCATAGAAACCTTAGCACTATTAAGTTGCCCATTATCATAACCGCGTTGATTTCCGGCAACAATCCAAGAGTAATGTTGATTAACATTATTTAAAACTTGTTGAATTACATCAAGAATGGGGACTTCCTTTTTATGATTATCATCAAATATTTTATTATCCGCAAGAAAATGTCTTAATGCATAATCACAATTGTAAAGAATTTCATCTATTATGGGCTTTTCACGATTCATACCATAAAAATCAAAGATTTCCCTAGCTTCCCGTATGATATAGTCAAACTCACTCATAAGAACAAGAGTGGCCAACTAATTAGCCTTAGGATTCTTTATAACGGGGAGCTCAAAAAACAATCTTTGCAAAGCGGGATGGGTATGGATAAATTTACTTTCAAGTTTCAGAACTAGTGCTGAAATAGCATCCGCATAAGATCTAGTAGTTCTAAGTATAGGAGCATCATCAAGACTTAGGTTTCCCACACAATTGAAAAATTCTTGGATAAGTTCCTTTCCCATAACATTCCCTTGCCCCAAGATAAAAGTTTTAGCATCCAAACTGCCCGTACGTCCAATCTTAGGAGTTAGGCCATCATCTGTTGGTGCCATACCAAAATCACTCACGGTTTCAAGCAAAGGATAGATCTGACGAGAAAACCGCGAACGAAAAAGAGGGCGAATAAAACGGCAAATTTTTGTGAAGTGGGGGAGAGGAAAACGAGAGGCAAATGGAAAATAATGTAAATTGTGAGGAGATGATATTTGTGATTAGTAACCTGATATATGTTGAAGATCTTCCCCGGCAACGGTTCCAGAAATTCCTTTTAATGCAGCTTGAAGCTACTTCGATATTTCCCCAAAGAGGAAGGGATGATGCAGCACAACGACGGTAGGTATTTCCTTCCGTGATGAAACCAAGGTTATCGAACCAGTAGGAGAACCAAGCAACAACACGTAAACAACACCTGCACACAAATAACAAATACTCGCAACCCGACGTATTAAAGGGGTTGTCGATCCCTTTCAGGTAACGACGCAAGAAATTGGCAAACGGACGTGAATAAATTGTAGTAGATTTATAGATCGAACACCCAATAAAATAAATTGCAGCAAGGTATTTTTGGGTTTAATAGATCTGAGAACAAAAGGCAAATAAAATATATCGCAAAGGAAAATAATATGAGAAAGAGACCCGGGGGCCGTAGGTTTCAGTAGTGGCTTCTCTCGAGAAAAATAGCAAATGGTGGGTAAACAAATGTTGGGCAATTGATAGAACGTCAAATAATCATGACGATATCCAGGCAATGATCATTATATAGGCATCACGTCCAAGATTAGTAGACCGACTCCTACCTGCATCTACTACTATTACTCCACCCATCGACCGCTGTCCAGCATGCATCTAGTGTATTAAGTTCATGGAGAAACAGAGTAATGCAATAAGAACGATGACATGATGTAGACAAGATATATTTATGTAGAAATAGACCCCATCGTTTTATCCTTAGTAGCAACGATACATACGTGTCGGTTCCCCTTCTGTCACTGGGATCAAGCACTGTAAGATCGAACCCACTACAAAGCACCCCTTCCCATTGCAAGATAAATAGATCAAGTTGGCCAAACAAAACCCAAATATCAGAGAAGAAATACGAGGCTATAAGAAATCATGCATATAAGAGATCAAAGAAACTCAAATAACTTTCATGGATAAAAAGATAGATCTGATCATAAACTCAAAGTTCATCCGATCCCAACAAACACACCGCAAGAAGAGTTACATCATATGGATATCCAAGAGACCATTGTATTGAGAATCAAACGAGAGAGAAGAAGCCATCTAGCTAGTAACTACAGACCCGAAGGTCTACAAAGAACTACTCACCATGATCGGAGAGGCACCAATGGAAGTTGTGAACCCCTCCGTGATGGTGTCTAGATTGGATCTGGTGGTTCTGGACTTTGTTGCAGTTGGAATTGATTTTCGTCGACTCCCGTAGGGTTTCTGGAATATTGGGGTATTTGTAGAGTAAAGAGGCGGTCCCGGGGGCACCCGAGGTGGGCACAACCCACCAGGGCGCGCCTGGGCCTCCAGGCGCGCCCTGGTGGGTTGTGCTCACCTTGGAGCAGCCCCGAGGTGTTTCTTCGGCCCATTGGTTGTCTTCTGGTCCAAAAAACTCCACAAAAAAGTTTCGCTGCATTTGGACTCCGTTTGATATTGATTACTTGCGATGTAAAAAACATGCAAAAGACATCAAGTGGCACTTGGCGCTATGTCAACAGGTTAGTACCAAAAAATGATATAAAATGACTATAAAATTATTATAAAACATCCAAGATTGATAATATAACAACATGGAACAATAAAAAATTATAGATATGTTGGATACGTATCAAGAGGCACATTTAATGCGCTCTGTCCGCCTGTAGAGTTAGGTATGATAGCACTGTTTGCTATCTAATCAGTGTGTAAAAGACTAATTTGTCACTGTGGTGACCCCTTTATCTATAAAAGGTGGCCCATGGCAACCGTAGATAGGATTCAGACCCTCGCATATTCATACACGCGCAGCTACTCCCGCCCCGAGGCTACCCTGCCGGGCAAGAGCATTGCATCCTCCACCATTATCCACCATCAATCAACCAAAGCAGGAGTAGGGTTTTACACCTCACATCGGCCCGAACCTAGGTAAAACTACCCGTGTGATCTCTGTCATGCTGTGTTAGGCTTCTTCGCTCTTTGTGCAACATGCCCATCCCCCCATTGAACCAAAAGGGGCTCATGGCCCCATAGGTGGTCGTGGTTTCCCACGACAGTTTTATTCACCCTCTTTTTTGTTCGCCGTTTTCTTGCCAGATCTGTTTTAGTTTGTGTTCTTGTTTGCGTAAGTTGCGATGTCTCAAGAAAATACCAAGTTGTGTGAACTTTCCAATACCAATAATAATGATTTTGTTAGCACTCTAATTCCTCCTCTCGCCACTAGTGCGGAGTCTTGTGATATTTATGCCGCTTTTTTGAATCTTGTACTCCTAATGAGTATTCCGCGTCCCATCTTAACACATTCGTAGAATTATGCGATATGCAAAAGAAAAAAGATGTGGACAATGATATTGTGAAGTTGAAATTATTTCCGTTTTCTTTGAGAGACCGTGCAAAAATTTTGGTTTTCTTCTTTGTCTCGCAGTAGTATCGATTCTTGGGATAAGTGCAAAGATGCTTTTATTACTAAGTATTTTATGCCCGCGAAAATTATTTCCCTTAGGACACAAATCATGGATTTTAAGCAACCTGAGCATGAACATGTTGCAGAATCTTGGGAAAGAACAAAATTGATGCTAAGAAAGTGTCCTACTCATGGTTTAAATCTTTGGATGATCATACAAATTTTTTATGCGGGATTGAATTTTGTTTCTAGGAATCTTTTAGATTCCGCCGCCGGTGGTACTTTTATGGAAATTACTTTGGGTGAAGCTACTAAATTGCTTGATAATATTAAGGCTAATTATTCACAATGGCATACTGAAAGAGCACCTACTAGTAAGGAGGTATTGAAGAAATTTCTACTTTGAGTGAAAAAGTTGATGCCCTTATGAAGTTGGTTGCGAATAAAAAGGCTCCTATTGATCTTAATGATGCTCCTTTGTCTACTTTGATTGAGAAAAAGAGTGATGCCATAGATGTGAATTTTATCTCGCGAAACAATTTTAATAACAATGCTTATAGAGGTAATTTTAATCCTAGGCCTTCTCCTGGAAATTCCTCTAATAACTATGGTAATTCATACGGTAATCCTTCTTATAATAGTAAAATTAAGATTGATGAAAAAGGGACTGAAGAAGAGTCAACTTTATCTAGAAGCCGTCCCGATAATTCCGAGGGTGAAAATCTTGTTGAGAAAATTGATAAAAGCGGGTTTGGAGAGGTCAAAAATTTAACTAGTGATGTGCCCATTCTTTTGGATTACAAAGACTTTAATTATGTTAATTCCTCTTAGATTGATTGTATTTCTTTGTTGCAATCCATGATAAATTCACCCCATGCATATGAACAAAATAAAGCTTTTACTAAACATATTGTTGATGCCATGATGAAAGCTTTGGAAGAAAAGTTGGAATTAGAGATTTCAATTCCTAGAAAATTGCATGATGAATGGGAACCTACTATCAAAGTCAAGATTAAAAATTATGTTTGTTTTGCTTTATGTGACTTGGGTGCTAGTGTTTTCACACTTCAGAAATCTTTATGTGATGTGCTTGGTCTTACCAACATTGAAGAGTGTTCTTTAAATTTGTACTTGGAGGATTCTACTATTAAAAAGCCTTTGGGGAGAATTAATGATGTTCTTATTCTTTCAAATAGAAATTATGTGCCCATAGATTTTATTGTTCTTTATACTGATTGCAATCCGTCTTGTCCAATTATACTAGGTAGACCGTTTTTACGTACTATTGGTGTTGTGATTGATATTAAAAAAGGCAATATTAAATTCCAATTTCCACAAAGGAAGGGTATGGAATACTTCCCTAGAACAGGAATTAAGCCACCATATGAATCATTCATGAGGGCATTCTATGGATCTAGAAATAAAGATGACAATACATAGATCTTTTGCATTATGCCTAGCTAGGGGCGTAAAACGATAGCGCTTGTTGGGAGGCAACCCAATAAATAAAATTTTATTTTTTTCCTTTTTTCTGTTCTTGAGTGTTTGCACAATTAAGACTCTGTTATGATTATGTTTTTATGCTTTGGTTAGTGTTTGGGCCAAGCAAAGCCTTTGAGATCATGTTGGGTGATAGTTGATTAAAAAACAGAAACTTTTGCACCGAGTAAAACAATTTTAATATACAATAGAAGTGTGATAGAATTCTGATTTTTACACAAGATTTAAATACAAATTTCCTACATCTTCCTAATTTATCAGAATTTTTGGAGTTACAAAAGTATTCAAAGTTTTCAGATTGCTACAGACAGTTTTGTTTTTGACAGGTTCTATTTTCTTTGTGTTGTGTGCTTATTTTGATGAATCTATGGACTTTATCGGGGGGTATGAGCCATAGTAAAGTTGGAATACAGTAGATATAATGCAGAAATAAAATATTAATGGGTTCGCAACAGTACTTAGAGTAGTGATTTACTTTGTTATACTAACGGATCTCACGAAGGTTTTGTTGAGTATTGTGTGATTGAAGTTTTCAAGTTTTGCGTGAGATCACGATGGATGAAGGAAAAAGGAGTAAGAAGAGCCTAAGCTTGGGGATGCCCCATGGCACCCCAAGTTAATATCCAAGGAGGAACAAGCAACTAAGCTTGGGGATGCCCCTGAGTGGCATCCCCTCTTTCTTCTAACGACCATCGGTATTTTACTTGGAGCTATATTTTTATTCGTCACATATCATGAGTTTTGATTGGAGCGTCTTGTATTATATGAGTCTTTGCTCATTGTGCCTTTTAGTTTGTGTCATCTATCCTTGCTGGACACACCTATTTGAGAGAGCCAAAACTATGCTATGATTTGTTAGAATTGCTCTTTATGCTTCACTTAAATTGTTTGAGCTATGGAATTGCTCTAGTGCTTCACTTATATATTTTTGAGCATGGTGTGCTTTAGTATTTTTGAAGAAATGCTCTCATGCTTCACTTGGATATTTTGAGAGTTAATAAATTTTTGAAGAAATTCTCTCATGCTTAACTTACATTATTTTGAGAGATGAATTCTTTTTATGATCATGTTCTTCACTTAAATTTGTTTGAGCTATCAAAAGAAACATATGAAACTAGTCCCGAAGTGATAGATATTCAAGAGGGATGTAATAAAAACTTCCATGAAGATCACTGGACAAAATAAACTTGGTTCCTTGTAATAGTTCTGTGATATGATGATAGTGATATGTGAGTCATGTTGGTGAGTAATTATGCTTTAGTAAGAATGTCGGTGTTAAGGTTTGTGATTCCTGTTGGGGAACGAAGCATGCAATTTCAAAAAAATTCCTACGCTCCACAAGATCTGTCTAGGAGATGCATATCAACAAGAGGGGAGAGTGTGTCTATGTACCCTCGTAGACCAAAAGCGGAAGCGTTTGACAACACCGTTGATGTAGTCGAACTTCTTCTCGTTTCGACCAATCAAGTACTGAATGTACGACACCTCCAAGTTCTGCACATGTTCAGCTCGATGACGTCCCTCGAACTCTTGATCCAACAAAGTGTCGACGGAGTGTTTCGTCATCATGACAGCGTGGTGACGGTGATGGTGAAGTGATCCGTGCAGGGCTTCGCCTAAGCACTACGGCAATATGACAGGAGGCGTAAACTGTGGAGGGAGGCGCCGCACACGGCCAACAGATGTTTGTGTGTCCTCTAGGTGCCCCCTCCCCACATATATATAGGTAGGAGGGGGGAAGAGGCAGCCAGGGGGGCGCCCAAGTAGGCCGAATTCTACTTGGGCTCCCACCCCAATTGGCCCCCTTCCTTGTTTTGGCACTAGGAGAAGGAAGGAGGAGGTGGCGCCCCCATTTCCTTTCTCCCTTGAGAAGGGGAAGGAAAGAGGGGCTATCCCTCCTCCCTTCCCTTCCCTATGGATGGCCGACCTGGTGGAGGGGCGCACCAGCCCCCTGTGGGTTGGTCCATCCCTCCCTAGGCCCATTAAACCAATATAGCTTGTCGGGGGTTGGCCGGAACCCCTTCTCGTGACCCGATACGTACCCGGTACCCCTGGAACACTTCCGGTGTCTGAATACTATCGTCCTATATATGAATATTTACCTCTCGAGCATTTCGAGACTCCTCGTCATGTCCGTGATCTCATCCAGGACTTAGAACAACATTCGGTCACCAAATCACATAACTCATATAATACAAATCGTCATCGAACGTTAAGCGTGCGGACCCTACGGGTTCGAGAACTATGTAGACATGACCAAGACAACTCTCTAGTTAATAACCAACAGCGGAACCTGGATGCTCATATTGGTTCCTACATATTCTACGAAGTTCTTTATTGGTCAAACCATAATGACAACATACGTTACTCCCATTGTCATCGGTATATTACTTGCCCGAGATTCGATCGTCGGTATCTTCATACCTACATCAATCTAGTTACCGACAAGTCTCTTTACTTGTTCCGTAATGCATCATCCCGTAACTAACTCATTAGTCACATTGCTTGCAAGGCTTATTATGATGTGCATTACAGAGAGGGCCTAGAGATACCTCTTCGATACTCGGAGTGACAAATCCTAATCTCGATCTATGACAACCCAACAAATACCTTTAGAGATACCTATAGAGCATCTTTATAATCACCCAGTTACGTTGTGACGTTTGATGTCACATAAGGTATTCCTCCGGTATTCGGGAGTTGCATAATCTCATAGTCGAAGGACTATGTATTTGACATGAAGAAAGCAATAGCAATAAAACTTAACGATCAACATGCTATGCTAACGAATGGGTCTTGTCCATCACATCATTCTCCTAATGATGTGATCCCGTTCATCAAATGAAAACACATGTCTATGGCTAGGGAACTTAACCATCTTTGATTAACGAGCTAGTCTAGTAGAGGCTTACTAGGGACACTGTGTTTTGTCTATGTATCCACACATGTATCAAGTTTCCAGTTAATACAATTCTAGCATGAATAATCAACATTTATCATGATATAAGGAGATATAAATAACAACTTTATTATTGCCTCTAGGGCATATTTTCTTCATTCTCCCACTTGCACTAGAGTCAATAATCTAGATTACATTGTAATGATTCTAACACCCATGGAGTCTTATTGCTGATCATGTTTTGCTCATGGAACAGGCTTACTCAACGGATCTGCCACATTCAGATTCGTATGTATTTTGCAAATCTCTATGTCTCCCTCCTTGACTTGATCACGGATGGAGTTGAAGCATCTCTTGATGTGTTTCGTTCTTTTGTGAAATCTGGATTCCTTCGCCAAGGCAATTGCTCCAGTATTGTCACAAAAGATTTTCATTAAACGACGCATCAATCTGGATTCCGAAGTGGCTATGTACTCTGCTTCACACGTAGATCCCACCACGACTCTTTGCTTGGAACTGCACCAACTGACAGCTCCACCATTCAATATAAATATGTATATGGTTTGTGACTTAGAGTCATCTGGATAAGTGTCAAAGCTAGCATCGACATAACCACTTACGACGAGCTCTTTGTCACCTCCACAAACGAGAAACATATCCTTAGTCCTTTTCAGGTACTTCAAGATGTTCTTGACCACTGTCCAGTGATCCACTCCTGGATTACTTTGGTACCTCCCTTCTAGACTTATAGAAAGGCACACATCAGGTATGGTACACAACATAGCATACATGATAGAACCTATGGCTGAGGCATAGGGAATGGCTTTCATTTTCTCTCTATCTTGTGCAGTGGTCGAGTATTGAGTCTGACTCAACTTCACACCTTGTAACACAGGCAATAATCCTTTCTTTGACTAATCCATTTTGAACTTCTTCAAAACTTTATCAAGGTATGTGCTTTGTGAAAGTCCAATTAAGCGTCTTGATCTATCTCTATAGATCTTGATGCCCAATATATAAGCAGCTTCACCGAGGTATTTCATTGAAAAATTCTTATTCAAGTATCCTTTTATGCTATCCAGAAATTATGTATTATTTCCAATCAACAATATGTCATCCACATATAGTATTAGAAATGCAACAGAGCTCCCACTCACTTTATTGTAAATACAGGCTTCTCCAAAAGTCTCTATAAAACCATATTCTTTGATCACACTATCAAAGTGTATATTCCAACTCCGAGAGGCTTACACTAGTCCATAAATGGATCGCTAGAGCTTGCACACTTTGTTAGCACCTTTAGGATCGACAAAACCTCCTGGTTGCATCATATACAACTCTTCTTTGAGAAATCCATTAAGGAATGCAGTTTTGACACCCATTTGGCAGATATCATAATCATAAAATGCGGCAATTACTAACATGATTTGGACCGACTTAAGCGTCGCTATGGTGAGAAAGTCTCATCATAGTCAACTCCTTGAACTTGTCGAAACCCTTTTGTGACAAGTCGAGCTTTGTAGACAGTAACATTACCATCAATGTTAGTCTTCTTCTTGAAGATCCATTTATTCTCTATGGCTTGCCGATCATCGGGCAAGTCAACCAAATTCCATACTTTGTTCTATACATGGATCATATCTCAGATTTCATGGCCTCAAGCCATTTTGCGGAATCTGGGCTCATCATCGTTTCCTCATAGTTCGTAGGTTCATCATAATATAGCAACATGATTTCCATAACAGGATTACCATACCACTCTGGTGCGGAACGTGCTCTGGTTGACCTACGAGGCTCGGTAGTAACTTGATCCGAAGTTTCATGATCATTATCTTCCTCTCTAGTTAGTGTAGGCATCACTGGAGCTGATTTTTGTGAGAAGCTACAATTACCTCATCAAGTTCTACTTTCCTCCCACTCATTTCTTTTGAGAGAAACTCTTTCTCTAGAAAGGATCCATTCTTAGCAACAAAGATCTTGCCTTCGGATCTGTGATAGAAGGTGTACCCAACAGTTTCTTTTGGGTATCCTATGAAGACACACCTCACCGATTTGGGTTCGAGCTTATCAGGCCGAAGCTTTTTTACATAAGCATCGCAAACCCAAACTTTAAGAAACGACATCTTAGGTTTCTTGCCAAACCACAGTTCATACAGTGTCATCTCAATGGATTTACATGGTGACCTATTTAACGTGAATGCAGCTATCTCTAACACTACTGGAATCTGGTAATTTGCCGTCTGCCAACTCTTTGTCGTCCGCCAGCAGACGGCATAGAGCTTCTTTGCTGTCCGCTTCCACATAGTGGACGGCAAAGAATGGGTAGATGGCGAAAAGTCTATTTGCCGTCAGCTCTTTCTTTGCCGTCAGCTGACTGACGGCAAAGAGCTAGAAGGCAGATGGCAAAGGGCCAGGTGGGCCCCACAGGGCACGGCGTGGCTAGGTGTAAGTGCATCTGGTGCCACCCCTAGTTGGTTTTGGAGTATTGACGACAAACCTGGTTGAGGGACTAATGTGTTTGTGAGAATTGCAGGATAACACAGGTAGAGGTCCCTCATTGATTCGGTTTTCCTACCAGAGATGACCCCTAAAAATGTATGAAGACGTTGAAGTCAAAGGTGGTATGTGAAGACATCCACATTGAAGACTATGACAAGAGAAGACATTGCGTGAAGACTACGGAGCGCGAAGACTTAGTTGTTTCGTCATTCTTTTTCTTCTTTGTTGAGTCATAGGAACCACCGTACTATCAAGTGGGGTCCAAGTGAACCAGTCAGAATGACTGAAGTGATGCTTAGCCAAAATCCTATGTCTTCGAGCGAAGACAATGAGAGCAAATCTTATCCAGAGCTGGATAAGTCAGCTTTGCTTGTAGCCCAAGTAAAGTTGTCGTGTGTGTTTGAAATCTGACCGTTGGAACATGTGTCAGTTCCTTAGTGACCCAGGGTCATTTCGGATAAATCAGGTCGGGTTGCCTAGTGGCTATAAATAGCCCACCCCCTACAACCATAAACGGTTGGCTGCTCAGAGTTAGTATACGGCTTTTGTCGTTTAAGAGCTACCCACCTCGAAGCCTTTGGGAGAGAATTCCTTGCGAGGATAAAGCCCTAAACACCCAGAGCCAAAGTGTGTTAGGCATCACTTAAGTCTTCGTGTCTGTGTGATCTGAAGACTTATTACACTTGAGGACTGTGAATCCTCCAGCCGGTTAGGCGCCGCGTTCTGAGCATCCAAGAGTCATTGTGGATCGCCGGTGAACGAAGTCTGTGTAGGTTTGGAAGTCTACCTTGAAGACTTACTAGAGTGATTGGGTGAGGACTGGGTGTCCTTAGCTCAAGGGGAATAAGGTGAAGACACAGTCTTCTGAGTTGAATCTCAGCCTCCCTAACCAGACGTACAGTTGTCACAGCAACTGGAACTGGTCCAACAAATCATTATCTTCAACGAGCCACTGGTTCCATCCTTCCCATCTCTTTATGTGCTGATTGGTCCTTGTGAAGTCATTGCCTCTTTGCATTAGTTATTTGTCTTTACTGTGTGACTGCTTGTTCTGATTGGCTTCATACTATCTTCCATCCTGATCTATATTGCCTAGCTGCTATTAGTCTTTATGTTTTCATTTCATTGAATACTTGACTATGGCTAGCTTAGTGTAGTCTACCTTCCGCTGCATGGTAATAGGTTTATCTCTATCGTTTGTCTTCGAAACTTCCATGTTTTGAAGACTTTCATAAAGATCGCCTATTCACCCCCCTCTAGTCGATCACTAGCACTTTCAATTGGTATTAGAGCAAGGTACTCCCTTGTTCTGTGTGATTCGGTTTAACCACCTGGAGTTTTAGCTATGTCGACTGCAGGGATAATCAAAGTCTCCGCTGTGTGCCCAGTCTTCGATGGAACTGAATATCCCTACTGGAAGAATAAGATGCGCATGCATCTTGAAGCCATTGATGTCGACCTCTAGTATGTCGTCAAGAATGGCGTCCCCAAGGCTGGTGAAGGTGTCACCGCTGCTGATGTCAAGAAGTTCGTTCAACTGGACTCCACTGCCAAGAACATCATCTGTGGTCATCTGACCAAAGGGCAGTATGGCCGTGTGAGTGCTCTAGAAACATCTAAGCTAGTCTGGGACTGGCTCTCCAAGGTCAACGAAGGCATCTCAACCCAGAGAGATCAAAGAATCAGTGTACTTCGCAACCTCTTCAACCGCTTCAAGAGATAAGATAATGAGAATGTTCAGCTCACGTTTGATCGACTCACTAACATCACAAATGAGCTTCAAGCTCTCGGTGCTACTGAGATCACCAAGCATGAAGTCGTCAAGACACTCCCGAGATCACTTGACATCTCGTTTGACACCCTAGCCCCGATGATTCAAGAATGCCCTGACTTCAAGACACTCGATCCATTTGACATACTTGAAAGGATCAACACACATGAATTTCAGCTTTCTGAGAAAAGAGACATCTACGGTCCCAACTATGGGCGAACTCGTGCCTTGAAGGCAAAAGCTGTTGCCTCATCTGAAGAAGAATCTGAGTGCAGTTCAGATGATCCTGAAGACATTAGAAAGGAGCTTGCTATGCTTGTGAAGAAGTTTCAGAAATTCACCAAGAAGAAAGGCTTCATAAATTCCTCACGATCCAGCTCAAGGAATGATGAAGCTTCTGCTCATGACTACAAGAAGAGAACATGTCACAAGTGCAAGAAACCTGGTCACTACATCTTTGAGTGTCTGTAGTGGGACAATGAGAACAACAACAAGAAGAAGAGCAAGGAATATGATTCTGATGACAAGAAGAAGAAGAAATACTCAAAGTCTTCTTCCAAGTCTTCCTCCAAGTCTTCATCACACAAGAAGAGCTCATCTGGCAAGGCTCGTGCGTTTGTTGGAAATGAAATGGATTCAGAGGAGGAGTCCGCTTCTGAGGAGGCGGAGGTGGAGTCTGAGGAGGAGTCTGATTTTGGCGTTGCAAGTCTGGCTACAGCATACGTTGCCAAGTCCATCTTCAACATTGAAGATAATGACTTCATCACCGACGCCGATGCAAATGTCAAGGACAACTCCGCTCCCACCTACTGCTTCATGGCACGCGGTGCCAAGGTAAACACACACACTACTCACTATCAAACATCCAGTGAAGATGACTCTGATTGTGGTTCCAAAACCAGCTACAAAACACTTGCTAAAACTGTAGCTGAACAACAGAAAGCTATGGAACATATTCAAAAACTGTTAGACAAAAGCGATGATCTGTTAGACGCTGAAATGACTCGATCTCAGTCCTTAATTGAAGACATAAAAAATCTTCATGTTAAGTATGAGGAACTTGAAAGTCGTCATGAAACGCTCTCAACAACTCACGAAAAGCTTTCCTATGATTATCTTCAAAGGAAGCAAGATCTTGAGAAATTGAGAGTGGCTCATGAAGATCTTCAAAAGGAAAACGAGTCACTTCACACCAAACAGATCAGTTACGCTCAAGAAGGATTTGAACCACCATGTCTTAAATGCATTGAGCGTGACAATTCTACTTCTGTTGCTGGATGTTTTATTGTTGCTACTATTGCAATATATTCAACTGTTGATGTGGTAACTAACCCCTTTGCTGAGGATACCACTACTGTTGCTGATGAAAATGCTAGGTTGAAGACATTGCTTGAAACAGGGATGTACAAAAGTCTCAAAGGGCATCAGACACTATGTGATGTCCTCAAAAGGCAGATCCTGAACCGAAACCCTAGGAAAGAGGGTGTTGGGTTCAAAAGGAAAATGAATGTTGATGGCTCTTACTAGAAACCTGAGTAGTACCCCACAACCAGATGGGTTGCTGCAAAGGAACCTTCAGTGGATCCATCCACCCTATCTGGCTTCACTTGTGCTAATCCCATTGTTATTGATGAATCCTTTGATGCAAACTATAAACTATTTAAGAATCAGAATGGTGAAGTGTTTGCCAGGTATATTGGTACTAACTGCAGGAATGGGCCACCTATGAAGAAAGTTTGGGTGCCGAAAAAGTGTTTGGAGAATCTTCCTATGAATGTCGTCATGACACCACAAGTGAAGAAGACAAACCCGAGACCACAGGCTTCATATGGTCCAAAGGCTCCATACAGACAAAGGGCTCACCTGAGTCGCACTAACGCAAATGTTTTGCAGGGAAACCATACTCAGGCCTATGAATATGAGCGCGATTCATCAAACTGCCATGTTCATAAGACCAAGAACTACTCTGCTTATTCTTATGAGTACTATTGTCCACCTGCAAGACTATTTGCTAGGGCTCCAAAGCCAAAGTTCTCAGATGCTGCACTTAGACTCATTGCTTCGAAGCCACCCTTGAATATGTGGGTGGCTAAGAAAGCTTAACTCTCTTTTACAGGGAAAGGTCTCCAGCCAAAAATCAAATGCGTCTGAAGCTATTGCTGGGGACCTTAAACATCTTGTAGGGCGCAAGATCAAATGCCCAAATGGTCTTATTATGTATTTTGTTCCTGAGTCGCTTGCTACTTGCCCTATCAGTCCTAACCTTGATCTAAGATTTCTTAATCCACTTGCTCATCAAATGTTTATGCTTCACAATTCTCTTCGTGAAGCCTATCCCCCTAACTGCACTGTAGGGCATGACACCAGCTGCTTCAGAATGGATTATTGATAGTGGGTGTACTAATCACATGATTGGCAAGCGAAGTCTTCTTATGGACTCAACCTTACGTCCATCTGACAAGAGTCACATCACGTTTGCTGATACTAGTAAAAGCAAGGTATTGGGTCTAAGTAGAGTTGCAATCTCAAGGGATCAACACATGGATAAAGTGATGCTTGTTGAATCCCTTGGTTTCAACTTAATGTCTGTCTCAATGCTTTGCGATTTAAACATGATTGTGATATTTGGAAAATATCGTTGCCTTGTTCTAATGGAATCTGACAAGTCTCTAGTCTTTGAAGGGTATCGAAAAGATGATTTGTACGTGGTAGATTTCTCAGTAGGACCACAGCTCGCCGTATGTCTTCTTGCAAAAGCTTCAGAATGCTGGCTCTGGCATCGGAGGCTAGGGCATGCTGGCATGAGGAACTTTCACACTCTTGCAAAGAAGAAGCATGTCATAGGCATCGAGGCGTCAAGTTCAAGAAGGATCACCTATGCGGTGCCTGTGAAGCTGGAAAGATGACGAGGGCAAAGCATCCCTTGAAGACAATCATGACAACGACTCAACCCTTCGAACTACTACACATGGACCTCTTCAGTCCCACTCACTACTCAACTCTTACTAGTACTGCTTGTCTCTATGGCTTCGTCATTGTTGATGATTATTCAAGATATACTTGGGTGCATATAATCCTCTACAAGACTGAAGTGCAGGATGTCTTCAGACGCTTCGCCAATCGAGCCATGAATAACTATAGCGTCAACATCAAGCACATTAGAAGTGACAATGGCACTGAATTCAAGAACACTGGCCTCGACACTTATCTTGATACTTTGGGCATCACTCATGAATTCTCAGCTCCTTACATGCCGCAGCAAAATGGCGTCGTGGAACGCAAGAACAGAACACTTATTGAGATGGCCCGGACGATGCTCGACGAATACAAGACTCCAAGAAAGTTCTGTCCTGAAGCCATTGATACTGCATGCCATATCATCAACCATGTTTATCTTCACAAGCTTCTGAACAAAACATCCTATGAGCTCCTCACTAGTAAGAAGCCAAATGTCAGTTACTTCAGAGTATTCGGTGCTAGGTGCTGGATCAAGGATCCACATCACTCTTCAAAATTTGCACTAAAAGCACATGAAGGCTTTATGCTTGGATACAGAAAGGATTCGCACTCCTACAGAGTCTTCAACCTCTTTCACTATAAAGTGGTTGAAACTGTGGATGTGCGGTTCGATGAGACTAACGGCTAAAGAGAGCACCTGCCAAATGTGCTAGATGAAGTTCCATCCAGTGAAACCATCAAGCTTATGGGAACTGGAGAAATCATACCGTCTGAAGCTCAGCTTGAAGAGGAAATCATCATCTCTGCACCTGATCAACCTGAAGACAATGCTCAGCCCGAAGACAATCCTTCTAACGAGGACAATGATCAGCAAGAGCAAAATCTTCGTCATGTTCATCCTCGTGTTGCAAACGAAGTATAGATTGAGAGAATAATTGACAGCATCAATGCACCTGGTCCACTCACTCGTTCAAGGGCAACACAACTAGCAAATTTTTGTGGACACTTCGCATTTGTCTCAATATCTGAACCCAAGAAAGTTGATGAAGCCTTTATGGAACTTGAATGGATTCAAGCTATGCAAGAAGAGCTTCAACAATTTGAGTTGAATAATGTATGGGAACTGGTCAAGCGTCCTGATCCTTGTAAGCACAATATCATAGGCACTAAATGGATATATCGCAACAAGCAAGATGAGCATGGTCAAGTTGTCAGAAACAAAGCTCGTCTCGTTGCTGAAGGATACACTCAAGTTGAAGGAATTGACTTCGATGAAACATTTGCTCCTATGGCTAGGCTTGAAGCTATACGCATACTGCTGGCCTATGCAAATCATCATAACATCCTTCTGTATCAAATGGATGTGAAGAGCGCTTTTCTCAATGGCAGGATTGAAGAAGAAGTGTATGTTGCACAACCGCCTGGCTTTGAAGATCCAAAACATCCTGACATGGTTTACAAGCTCAACAAGGCACTGTATGGCCTTAAACAAGCCCCTCGAGCTTGGTATGACACACTCAAAGACTTCCTGAAGAGAAAAGGCTTCAAACCTGGTTCCCTGGATCCCACTCTCTTCACGAAGACATATGATGATGAACTGTTTGTGTGCCAAATATATGTGGATGCCATTATCTTCGGCTGCACTAATCAGAAATACAGTGGTGAGTTTGGATACATGATGCAAGAGCAATATCAGATGTCCATGATGGGAGAGTTGAAATTCTTCCTTGGTCTTCAAATACGACAGCAACGCAACGACATCTTCATATCTCAAGAGAAATACCTCAAAGATTGCCTGAAGAAGTTTGGAATGCAAGGCTACAAAGGTTACACGATGCCAATGCCAGCTAAACACCATCTGGGTCCCGACGACAATGGTAAAGAGTTTGATCAGAAGGTATACCGCTCCATGATTGGTTCCTTGCTTTATTTATGTGCATCTAGGCCAGATATCATGCTTAGTGTTTGCATGTGTGCCCGATTCCAAGCGGCACCAAAGGAATCGCATCACTTAGCTATGAAGCGAATTCTTCGATATTTGGCTCACACCCCAACACTAGGATTATGGTATCCAAAGGGCTCAGAGTTTGATCTAGTTGGATTCTCGGATGCTGATTATGCTCGTGACAAGGTGGATCGCAAGTCACCTTCTGGGACGATCACTTGTATGTTGGTCTTCAAAGAAGTAGAACTGTCACTACAAAAAAAGACACATCCGTGACATTTTGGGCCGAACGAATTTTTTTTCTGTCATACATATGACACTTCTATGACGATAATTGTGACAAAACCCGGTATCATCATAGATGTGGTGGGCTCCTACTTCTATGATAAAAAATCATGATAGAAAATGGGCTTTTCGTCCTGAGCGGGCCAGAGACGCAACTACATGACATTCTTTTGGCTATCCATGACGGAAAAAACCGTGGTAGAAGCGAGGGGGAGGAAAATTTCGGGGAGTTCCCGGTTACGGTGGGAGGTCGGGGGCCAAGCGATGCACGTTTCTCTCATACACGTACGCGCGTGTGTGCGAGGCGTTGGCTCTAACTGAACCCGAGCGAGTCGTTGGGCTCTAACTGAACCCGAGCGATTGCACTGCAGGCTACACGTTACTGAACCCGAGTGATCGATCGATGGCTGTTAGCTAAACCCGATCGAGTGATTCCTTGGCTACTGCTGCTAACTGAAGACGATTGATGGGATGAACAGTGATCGTTGGGGGGGGGGGGGTTGGATGAACAGTGAGCGGTGGCGTTGCCTCTGGATGAACAGGACCCCGTGGTGTGGTGGAGGGCTGGATGAACAGTAGACGGTGGAGGGGTGCCCGTGGAGGGGTGGATGAACAAGACCCCATGGTGTGGAGGGAAGGATGAACAGTAGACGGTGGAGGGGTGCCCGTGGAGGGCTGGTTGAACAGGACCCCGTGGTGTGGAGGGCTGGATGAACAGTAGACGGTGGAGAGGTGGTTGAATAGTAGCCGGTGGAGTAGCATGCGGTGGAGGCTGGATGAACAGGAGCCCGTGGAGGCTGGAGGAGGTCGACGGTGGATGAACAGTAGCTCGTGGAGGCTGGAGGGGGTCGACGGTGGAGATGAACAGTATCCCGTGGAGTCCCGTTTTGCTGTACGCCACACCCCTCCCGATGAACAGGACCCCCGTTTCGACCGTAGCGCTCCAACAAAAGTCCGTTTCCTCCGTTTTGCGGTACGCCACACCCCTCCCGATCAACAGGACCCCCGTTTCGACCGTAGGAGGTCCGTTTCCTCCATTTTGCGGTACACCACACCCCTCCCGATGAACAGGACCCCCGTTTCGACAGTAGGAGGTCCGTTTCCTCCGTTTTGCGGTATGCCACACCCCTCCCGATCAACAGGACCCCCGTTTCGACCATAGGAGGTCCGTTTCCTCCGTTGTGTGGTACGCCAGGCCTCGTTTCCATCGCCTCTTCCGTCCAAGCCCTCCTAATGAACACGACCACGCATTCCATTCCGACCCATGAACACAACGACGACGCTGTTTCTCCGTTCTGACCCAGTCATGTATACGAGCCCTCGCCGTACGTATGCGCGAGTAGGCGTTCGAGACCCCGCCCGTATGTACACATACGTGTCCGTATTTTCTTTCTTGCAACCTGGCCGCTATACGTACGTGTACATGCTACGTGCGCGCCTCTATTACAACACGTGCGCGCATCTACTACGACATGTGCGCGCCTCTACTACGACACGTGCGCGCCTCTACATCGACCAGTATGTATGTACACATTCGCGACCAGAATGTCAATGCTACGTACGCTTCGACTAGGTGGGTCTCGACTGTCAGGCACTTCCTTGCCTGCGAAGATGTAGCTGGTGGGTCCCAGTAGTCAGGGGGGCGAAATACGGTGGCCCGTCCGGTGGGTCCCCGCTGTTAGGTGGAGGAATAATTCTTTTGCATGTAATAAGGAGGCACTTCCTTGCTGCGGCCGTGGACCCAGCTGTCAGCCTCTCCACGTACAGTCCACGTCCGATGGAAGCCGTTCCTTGACCACGTTGGCCACGCCGCGCCGAGAGCACCAGGGCGGTGGACGACGGCGAGGCCTAGGAAGGGGATGACACGGAGCCGGGGAAGACACGGCAGTGGATGCCCATGCGTAGAGGAGTACGAGGGCACTGGTTCGCTGCGGTGTGAGGCTGCCGTCGTCGCAGAGTAACAGGGGTGTGGGTGAGTAGAGGGATGGCCTGGCCAGCGGTGGGAGTAGTAGGGGCAGTGAGGCCTCCGCCTCATCGCAGCCGGCCAAGGGAGGCAGGAGCACGAGGCACGACCGACGCTGGTTTGGGCGGCTGGAGCAAGAAGACCAAAGGTTGAAGAAGCACGACGGCCGTTGGATGCACATCGTACGGTCACTGGAGCTAGAATCGTGCATATTGACTAAGTTGACAAAGCCCTCCGTCCCCGTCAACTTAGTAGGCCCACAAGTCAGCCTGCCACTATACTGGGTCCCAGCTAATAGGGGGAGTATTCATTTTTTTGTGCGTAATAAGGAGGCACTTCCTTGCGTGCGAAGATATAGCTGGTGGGTCCGAGCTGTCAGCGGCGGTAACGTTTTTTTCGCGAAATACAGAGGCTCTTTCGATGGGTCCCAGATGTCAGGTGGAGGAATCATTATTTTGCGCGTAATAAGGAGGTATTTCCTTGCGTGCAGCCGTTGACCCAGCTGTCGGCCTCTCCACCTAAAGTCCACTTCAGATGCATGTCGGTCGCTGACCACGTTGACCAGGCCGCGCCGAGAGCACCAGGGCGGTGGACGACGGTGAGGCCTAGGAAGGGAATAACACGGAGGCAGGGAAGACTCGGCAGTTGTTTCCCATGCGGAGGGGAGTACGACTGTACGAGGGTTTACTGCTTCGTCTGCCGTCGCCGGAGAATAACAGCAGGTGTGGGTGAGTAGAGGGATGGCTAGGCCAGCGTTGGGAGTAAAGTGGGGCGGCGAGGCCTGCGCGGCAGCAGAGCCGGCCGCGGGGAGGAGGGAGCAGGCAGTCCCGCCGGCGCCTGTTTGAGCGGCTGGAGCAGGAAGAGCAGAGATGGAAGAAGCACGATGGCCGTTGGATGGCCATCCAATAGTCACTGCTTGTGCATCAACCTTTTTTTAGGAAAGCCTCAAATCTATGGGAAACAGCATACAACCCATCTGCCATTATTTGTAATAATTTACAGCCCATTTGCTAATTATTAAGGTTTTTTTGGATCCCATATTCTTTTTGTTAGCATTACAGGCCATATTGTGGCCACGGTTAAAAAATTATACGAAATTTTGCATATTTAGGTGCGGTTCGAACTGTTTTTAATCCCAAAATTTCAACTCACATTCAAACTGATTTTAAAAATAAATGTATATCAATATAAAATCCAACAAATTCTCCACGCATAAAAATTAATGTAATTTCAAATCTCAAAATGAAAAAAAGATATTTGAAACTAATTGCCGGTTTGATGTGTTTTAAAAATGTACAACCCATTTCTCATTACTGAAGGGCCATTTTCTCGGCCAGCCGAATGAAAGCTCTCCTCCTCATCTTGAAAGATTTGCAGCCCAACAGGCCTGACAAAGCGACTATTTGGCAAATCACAAAAAAACTGGGCTGTGGCCGTGGACCCAGCTGTCAGCCTCTCCACATACAGTACTCTTCCGAGGGAATGTCGTTGACCACGTTGACCACGCCGCGCCGAGAGCACCAAGGCAGTGGACGACGGCGAGGCCTAGGAAGGGGACGACACGGAGCCGGGGAAGACGCGGCAGTGGATGCCCACGCGGAGAGGAGTACAAGGGTTCACTGGTTCGGCTACGGTGTGAGGCTGCCGTCGCCGCAGGGCCTGGCTAGCGGTGGGAGTAGTAGGGGGCGATGAGGCCTCATCGGCAGCACAGCCGGCCACTGGAGGCAGGAGCAGGTGGTCTCCCCGGCGCTGGTTTGGGCGGCTGGTGCAAGAAGAGCAGCAATTGAAGAAGCAGCAGGACCATTCGATTCAAATCCAACGGTTACTGCTGCTAGAATCGTTTGTTGACTAAGTTGACAAGCCCTGCCTACGCGTAAACTTAGTAGGCCCACAGGTTAGCCTCCCAACCGGTGCGCCCCAGATGTCAGTGGGAGGAATCATTTTTTCGCGTAATAAGGAGGCAGTTGATTGCGTGCGGCCAGGCCAGCGGAGGGAGTAGGGTGGGCCGGGGAAGCCTGCGTGGCATCACAACGGGCCACAAGAGGAGGGAGCAGGCAGTCCCGCCGGCGCTAGTTTAGGCGGCTGGAGCAGGAAGATCAGAGATTAAAGAAACACGTCGGCCGTTGGATGGACATCCAACACTAACTGCTGCTAGAATCGTGTGTTCACTGACAAAGCCTTTCGTAAACAAGTCAGCGTCGAAATCCGTGGCGTGTATAGCGCATTTGCTATTATTTTTATATTTTTTACTCTTTTTCTAATTCATATGGAATTTATTGCAGCCTGTTTTCCATTTTTAGAATTGCTGGCCATTTTCTGGTCAGTACAAGGGTCAAAAAATTAACTAAATATGTGGGAAATTTAGAAAATTCGCAAATTTTTGCTGGGGAACGAAATATTCTTAATCCAAAAATTAATAGCCATAGTAAGACAAATTTAAAAATAAATTAGTACTATGTCATGTTAAATCCAATGAAATACGTATAAGATATCAGTGAAGAACAAAAACAAAAGAAGAAACTTATATCCCATTTAGTATAATTTTTTTGGAATTTTCAACCCCTTTTGATATTACTTTTAACAGACATTGACCATACTCTTAAGCCAGGACGGAATGCATCCCTCCTCGTCTTGAAAGATTTGTAGCCCAGTAATTCGGAGAAAACAAATAGGCCTAGCTTGGGTATTCTTCAAAAATAAATACTGGGCTAGCTATTTTCCCAAAAAACTGGTGCATGAGCATTTAGCTTTATTTATTTATTTATTTATTTACTTATTTATGTTTAGGGGACCATGAGCATGTACCTGGGCCGGATTCATGTGAGAGCCTCCCTTCCAGTTAATTATGGGCTTCTCTATTGGGCCTTCATCAGTGGGCTGCATGTTATCAACAAGTGGAAAATGTGTTCCGAGTTTCAAAAAAAATGTGCTCCGTACGATAAATAGTATGTGCTACGTACGGTACGGGGCACTAAAGGATCGAACCGTGCAACGACTTCCAAAACATTGTGTTTTTTGTTCTAATAACACATTTATTCAACCAACAGACGAAATATACTAGTGATTGTACATTGAAAACAAGAGCAGCAGCAAACAGACGAAATATACTACTGATTGTACATGTCCGCTTAGTAGGCCCACAAGTCAGTCACCAAATCTGACGGGTCCCAGCTGTCAATGGGATGAATAATTTTTTTCGCAAAACAAGGAGGCACTTCCGTCCATGCGAAGATACAGCCGGTGGGTCCCAGCTGTCAGGTGGAGGAAACATTTCTTCAGCTTAATATGGAGGAACTTTCCTTGCGTGCGACCATGGACCTCATGGGTCCCAGCCGTCAGGCTCTCCACATAAAGTCCTCTTCTGATGACTCCCGTTTGTTGACCAGGCCGCACCGAACGCAGCGAGGCGGTGGACGACGGCGAGGCCCCGGACGGGAACAACTCAGAGATGGGAAAACACGGCAGTAGAGTCGCAGATTGAGAGGAGGAGAAGGGTTATAACTGGTTCTGTTGCGGTGTGGGGCTGTAGTCTGTGGAGAATAACAGGAGGTGTCGAGGGGTGGAGGGATAGCCTGGCCGGCGGTGGGGTAGCGCTTCGCAGCGATGCGTGCTAAGCAGAACCGCTAGCCGCCGGAGGCCGGACCAGGCGGTCCCGGCGATGCTGGATGAAGAAGACGAGATATTGAAGGTGCATGCCGGCCGTTGGATATAAATCCAATGGCTGTGGATGACACAATCATTTGTTGACCAAGTTGACAACGCCCTGCGTAGGCTTCGACCTACTGGCCCACATGTCAGCCTGCAAAAATGTGGCATATATTTAACCCATGTTTTCTAGAATGTACAGTCCATTTGCTGGGCTGGGTGAACAAATAATTTCGCGTCAATCAGGCCCATTTATATTTTCTAAGAAATCCCAGCCCATTTGCACTTCCTTGAAATACACGTATTAGGTGGGCTCATTATATATACGTATAATGTTATGTTAGAAGGAGCAATTAATATCAAAGAATAAACCGGAGAGGCACATTATATATATATATATATAATTAAGAAATTAGCGAGTTATTGCTCAAAATAAAAATGAGCGCGTTATTATTAAATTGGTCCTTAAAATCTTCGCAATCACCAGGATTTTCCTTGCGTTTGAGTCAAAAACAACCAGGATTTTCCTTGCATGTGAGTCAAAAACAACCAGGATTTTCCTTGCCAACTTCCGTTAAACATTTACTTTTATAAGTTGGGATGTTTTTATAATGTATATATAAGTCTCTATAAAATATACGATAATAATAATAATATAAATATATATAATGTGGTTAGAAGGGAAAACATAAATTGGACACGGCATTACTTTTATAAGAGACCTGCGTTTTATACCCCACAGTAGGCATACTAACAAGTTCACACACAAATACAACAGAAAAGGTAAACATTCATATCAAACTCAAGTTCACAGGACACGTTCATATCCATAGCCAACATTCACAATCAACAACTCAAAAGATTCATATATACACAAGCTCAGCATATCTATGGATCCAAATGATTGATAGATCACATGAAAATATTCATACATAATTTACAAAAAGATTCAGATATACACATGTTCAGTATGTTTATGCATCCAAATGATTGAGATCACAGCCAATATGATCCATGGACGAACTTTAATTACCTAGGGTACGGACTGGTAAATGGTGTTCAATTGGAGGTACTTCTTGCTAAAATTAGTTCTTGTACGAGTAAACTTTCGAGTACATAAGAGGCAGCACAGACAATCTGAACTTTGCTTGTAGGTTTATCCTCAAATAGTGGCCTCGTGCCGAGGGAGGTTTGAGCAACTTGGCCACTACTCTCATCCAACTAGTTTACTGGCTCATCTTGGTCCTGTATCTCGCCAAAATTCTACATTGCAGACGAGAAAGGAGGCGGTTGAGAAAATGAACCACCCAATTTTTTTGTGCAGTTCAACTGAAATGGAGCATCCTTGGCGTGCGGACTGATTAAGTGCCAGATGAATATAAGCGTCAACCAACTTGTCTGGAATCTTTAGACTCCATGCCATATAGTTAGCTATCATATGTGCCGATAACCAAAAGGCACAAGTTGGGACCAAAGACTGGACTGCGTTTTTCTGGGCTATGCACCAAGCAATATTTTTGGCGTTCACTCTCCTAACACTTGGAGTTTGACAATTGGTTGACGCCGGTTGATACTCGAATGAATATAGGCACTTCTTGTCAACATCTGATCATTTTGTGCAGTTCTACTAAAATCACCCAATGTAATGATTTGCCTGCGAGTTCAGGCTCCAAATTACTCCTTTATGAAATCGGCAAACAGTAGCACAATACCAAATTACCAATACATATGACAGGCACAATAATCAGGATAAAGACCAGTACCAACCTATGTGAGGTAGCATATCAATTACTATTTCCTTTGACTGGAAGCCGAGATAAGCCAAGCGACTGACAGCAAAGGAAGAAAGCATGCGGAGTTTAGCGACTGACAGGAAAGGATGGAAGCTGTCGAGGCAATGAAGCACCCAAAGTTTTTGTGTAGTTCCACCAAAATCGAGCATCCCTGTTGGCACATATATTGAGAGAGTGAGATTACTGTAATAGTGGGACTAGTTTATGAAACATACACTAACAAATAGAAGCACCCTCATTATCTTAATGGGTAACGTTAGCAACATAGTAGTCTTGCTTAAAGAGAGGTATTAGTTTATTTAATCAGTGCCAATTAGCTCAACTCAACACTCAAAGCATTGCCATTTATCATAGATTGCAAAACTTTAACGTGCAAAGATAAAGGAGTTTCTCATGACAGTAGCACGATACAAATAGAGATGACATCAAACTAATATGGATGAAGGCCTTAGGGCCGTACCAACCTGAGAAAAAAAGCTTATTCATGTAGTCCCATAAGAGATGATAAAGCACTCACTGGAATCACACAATAGTATATATTTTTGTGCACTTCAAATGTATGGTTGAAATCACTCTTGTTTACCAGTGCTGAGATTATATCGAAAGATTATCAAGAACTTCCAGCAGAGTTAAAGCACTGGCTGGGATACAGTTCATCGTATTGTCTTGTGTAGTTCCATTTAATGTATGGTTGGCACAACATGATCCCTGTTTGCACAAGTAGGAACAAGGTGAAACCTTCATTAGCTTAGTGAGAAAGGATAGGAAGACATTAGCATATTACTCAACCAGTAGCATCAAATTCATGATGGACAATACACAAAACATTGCCTCATTGAACCAATGGCAATAAATTGACATGCAAAACAATAGCACTATTATGTCATGACACTAATAATATTTTCTCCCTGCACCACCACATGATTCACCTCCATAGACAAACATACACATGTACATGATTCAGCATAGGGTCCTACTAAAGAATTGTTTAACTCCAACAGGAAAATTAGGCAGTAATAAATTAGTGGTACTTAAGTACTCCTAATTAATTAAGTGAGACAGCAGAAGTGGAAGGGCTCCCTGGAGGATCATCTCACATGTAAGGTAGTCATTGCCGGAGCCCTTGAATGGCCTCGACTTGAGGCCTCTGGCTTCAGCAAGATCGCCTTGGCACTGTTTATTCTTCTTCTTCTTCCTCCTCTTCATGCTCTGTTTCTCTTTCTCCTCACCAGTTGGTGAAACCAAGTACATGATTGGCCTTCTAATTCAGAATTGGTTTTGTCAGTGAGGGAGTACAAGTGTACTAGTAAAAAACAGCATTATTTTCTCATGGCAGTCGGAAAATAGAGATGAACAAATGCATTAAATATCATTCTTACCTAAAGGAAGGTTATGGCGCCAATATGGATGATGAGGATTGGAACACAGATCGCCCTTTGTGCAGTTCCACCAAAATGAACCAACTGTTCCATTCTGACATTCCAGTTAAATAGCAAAAAAGTCACTTCTTTTAAGAACAATTTTGTGCAGTGCACCAAAAGGTCACAACAGCAACCAGGTGAATTGGATATCCCTGTTTGCACAAAAAGGCATAGAGGAAATAGTCAGAGTCTCAAACAATTACATGCAAAAACATTTGGCTAAACTTGTCATGGCTTATAACAGTGGCATGGCTTCATTTTTAACAGGGACATTAGATTAAGAACAGCTAAGGCTGCGTTCGGTTCACAGGTTTGGTGCAGGATTTTTGTAGGAACATATTCCTACGGTATTCTTTCCCTTCCAACCGTTCGGAACACGGGAAAGGTGAATAGTGTTTCATAGGAAAGCTGTTCTGGTAGTACCGATTCCATAGGATTAGAAACATCCACGCGCTGCTCATTTTTTGGGCGAAAGCCCGAGGCAGGCGCTCGCTGCCATGCGTTAGACAGGTTCCTGTGTTGTGTTGCCGGAATAAAAAAAATCAACCTATGTGTGGTACGTGAGGTGAGGACAAGAGTAGTCACTGTGCAGCTAAATAAACAAATAGCATCTCATACTGCCAAGCATGCTACTCTAAAAAACAAATCTGTACATTTCATAGTCCATCCGAACACATTCTCTTGAGAGTTTTCTCCGGTTCGCTGTTCCATAGTTTTATACCTGCATTCCTTTCTTATTCCTCTATTTTCATCAACACCTATGTTTTCTGCCCCTTTATTCCGAACGGAGCCTAAATATTTGGTATAAGGGCATGGGACAGTGGGTGCACCAGCAGTCCAGCACCATGTACGTAAACAGGGGCATAAAGTGGTGATTCATAGTTTGTTGCCCCGAGAAACAAACATCTAAGAAACATATCTGGGTTGGTCCCATTTTTGTTCACTCTAGCCACCTACTCCTATGTGTGGATAGCAAATCTAGTCCTGGTCATACCACTGTGTACAGCGTTACCCCTGTATTTCCCTTTTCGACCAAGAGACCGGTTGGATGACCAGTCTATACTACTTTCACCCCCTTTCCTTCCTGTTTGTACTAAGTCCGATGTTCATACTAAATTCCCCCACCCCCACTTTATTTCTTGTTTGAACCCAGTAGTACAAGATTCGACTCCATGAAGTAGCTTTACCTCTAACAATAGAAAAAAATATGTGACGTTGGACCATCCGATCGAGAGGGGCTGAGAGGTAGAAAATGATGCACATGCAGTGACGTAGCGAGCTGGGGAAGTAGAGCTAAGGCGGTTTCGAACAAAGATATACCTGAAGGTTGTCGGGATGTGGATAGGTGGGCGGCGGGAGGCCGGATCCGCCCACAGGCAACGACGAAGGGATCGGAGGACCTCCCGCGCCGGCGCTCGGCCAGAGATAACGGTGCGGCCGGCAGTGGGTCTCCTCCCTTGCTATCGACGATGGCCTAAATGCTGCCCCTCCTCCCCTTCACTGGTGGAGGGGGATACGTCCGGATCTGTAACCAGTGGTGAGGATAGAAAGCCAGTGTTTTTTGAAGGGAGAAAGACAGTGTTACTACCCCTATCTTGTTTAGATCTGGAGAGGATGAGAGTGTGTGAATAGAGCAACCCTAGCAAGAAAGCGCGGAGGCTCCAGCCTATATATACGTAGCAAGCAACCCTAGCAAGAAAGCAACCCCTATCTTCATCAACTCGTACAAGACCGAGAAATTTGATTACTACAACCCGAACGTGGCAGTTGCCAACGCTCGCGTGCTGCGGTTCCTTGGAGTACTAGCCAGGCTCTTGCATGAGACAAAATTGCTATTGTTTAACAATTAAACTCCATTATCCATTGGTTGATACTCATTCTACATAGGTCCACGCGCTTAGCACCATTTCCTCTTGGGGTCACCAATGTTTATTTGCTAATTAATAGCATTGCATGCAATGAACTAGCCATTGCAAGTCATTAAAAGCATGCACACCTCTCATCTCTTATTGGTTGATATGTCAAGAAACAAGGTAGAAGTTAATGCACCGCGCCTAAGTGTTTTGGGACTACGTATTTGGTTTTCATAAGATGACTTACACACCTAGACGGAGGGACTAGTATAGCCCTGTAAACCGGAAAGGAGTATTTGCCTTTCTAGAGATTTCAACAAGTGACTAGACTACACCGTGTGCAGTACTCCCTCCCTTCCGGTTTATAGGGCTCAAATCTCAAATCTCATGAACCAAGGCATTTTGCGATTGGAGAAATGTATCTAGTACTTTACAAAACTACACTAATTAAACTCATGCATTAGTTACGTAGTTCTCTCATTTTCCTCTCCGCCTTGGTCGCGGTGCACAATATTGAGCACTCCTACTCCCTCCTTTCCGGTTTATAGGGCTTATCTCAAAATCTTAGTTTTTTCATTTTATAAGGCTCAATTTGGTTGTTCCCCATCACAAGTTCAGATTCCAAGGTGCATTAAATAATTGCATGCAGGTATTAAGAGAAAATTGACCAATGCATGTACTCTATGCATGCATGCATTGCAATTAATACATTGGTAAACATACATTTTTGAAGAAAACAAGAGCATTAATTGGGTGCTTTTGCAAATTACAAAAAGGATTCCACCACTCACCATCTACCTTGGTTGGTGAAATTTTTGAATTGAGCCCTATAAACCGGAAAGGAGGGATTATATGACTAGCCGCTCTATCTACATGCGGGACATTTCAAAGCATCCGGACCCGCGTGCCATCCACCAAATCACAGTGAGGTGCTACAGTCGAGACTCACATGTCACCCCGGTGTGGCCATCATGACCCGTCATATCACAAAACGCACACCTTTACCAGCAGTGGTAAGGTGGCCTCCAAGTTGGACTGGACGAAGCAACCATCATTTCACTGGAACGCTCGTTCAAGCCCTTTCTTCCCTTTCTTGAAGAAAACCTCACTCCAGGCTACTCACTTCTGCCATTTTTCTTCTGTACCAACAAAGGAAAGGTGGGCGAATCAGTTATGCTTCTATATTTTCACTCCAAGAATCTTCTTTTTGCGAAGCACCGACCGATTCTCACATCCTATTCTTTTCCCGTTTTCATTGGGATTGTGGTTTCCTTTCGATTGATTTTTGTTTGTCAGTTCATTGATGGATCCTGGAGCACAAGGCAAAGAGTTTCCAGCGGACAACCCACTGGAGACAGCGATCTCCAGGAAGCGAGCACCGACCAACGAGTTGACCATGTTGGCGGGCCAACCCATGGAGACGAAGAACTCCAAGAAACAAGCACTGGCCCAAGAGTTGAGGATGTTGGCGGACGATATCCTCAAAGAAATTTGGAAGAACATCAATGGCCCCACCGTGCCTACCCCAGGAACTCTGATTGCCACCTATGTGAGGCTCAAGACCGAGTTTGAGGAGATAGTCGCCGTTGAGAAGCAGTATTCCCCTGGCAAGGTGATGGCCCCCATCGAGGACGAGGAGATGGCCCCCGGAGGGATGAGATCCCCCGGTGAGCTGCACAAGGTAAAAAATAATGGCTTATTACCATAGTTGTGGTTTTTGATTATTTGCAATGTGCTTGCTAATATGTTAGGGTTGTGCAGGTGCCGGTGGACGTCCTTGATGATTCCGATGTCGTGGCCCGTCCTGTTGGCATCGCCCCGGAGATTGATTCCGATGCCGCTGTCCATCCTGTGGACATCGCCCCAGAGATCGATTTCGATGTCGCGGTCAGTCCTGCGGACATCGCCCCAGAAATCGATTCCCATGCCGCGGTCCGTGCTGTGGTCATTGCCCGAGAGATCGATGACAAGAAAGAGTTGCTCGCGCTAATCCTTTAGGGTAGTTTGCATTGCCCTGTGTTTAATTACCAGAACGATGTGTGTTATCAAACCATCTTAGGGCTAGTGCACTGTCTTGAGTGGGAGGATCTTGCTACTTTTGTTTGATAGTGAATCATGCGAACCCTCTCCAAGTTATGGAAACAGATGTATCCTCACCAGCTTTTGATGTAATATATGGCATGTAAGTTTGAACTGTTTATCATATCAGCAGGGCTTGTTTGATGATTCTTGGTGTTAGTAGGCTAGCTACTGTGCGAGCTATAGTACTTGCAAAACACTCACCGAAGAGAAACGTTGGGGCTGATGAGCTCGTGGTACGCTTATACTTATCCCTCGTCGATCGACCAATAGCCCTAGCTCCTAAAATTGTAGGCTTAGCGATCGATGACCTAGGCGGGCTAGTTTGGCCTAGTGGGTTTCAGTGATATGACGTGCAACACAAAATCATAGCAGTGCAGAGACGTACTCCCTCCGTTCCAAAATAGATGACCTAGGCGGGCTAGTTTGGCCTAGTGGGTTTAAGTGATATGACGTGGTACAGTGCCGTCCAGTCTTCGCGTGTGGTAGCAATATTGCGGGTACAGTAAGTTTTCTTGAAGAAGCGGAATTCAACGAAGTCATGATGGTTCCTTCGTCCGAACGACTTATAGTGGGAAAGGTTGGGCCTGCGATACGACCGGGGTAGACCAGGATAATTTTGTGCATGGCAGGTGGACCAGGATGGTCGACATCCCACATGTCGGCGAATGAAAGTATTCTTTCCGATATAGAGGACGAGCAACGAGTATTCATTGCTTATTTTTGATGAAAGCTATTGTCTCCACTGTTACGACGTAGGAGTGTGAAACACGGCAGCCCAGTGAACTTGGCATGTGCACCACTCCCTCCTTCCTCATGTAATGCCCAGGTTACAGCTTTTTCTCACTTTCTCTCTATCTATTTCCTCTCAAATGTTTTTTAGCTTTCTTTTTTTAAGACACAATTTTTTTTATGCCTTTTTTAGAATTATTTTTTTATACCTAAGAGCACGTGTAGAGACGGGCTCTTGCAGAGCCCACTCCTTGTCTTTGTCAATGCCTCTCTCTCCTCCGCATAAGGAGTACTACTTGCTATGCATGCATGCGGCCGGCAGCTAGCGTCTTGAGGGGCCAGGGCGGTGAGAGCGGGCTTCGGAAGCAGTCCGGACTCTAGCATAATTTTGGTTTTTACAGTATTTATTTCTCCATTGACAGGTAGGCCCGCATAGATAGATAAAGAACACGAGCTGATGAGGCGCATGCGGACTGTTTTACTGGTCAACCAGACAAATACGGAGCTATACGCTGAGCCAGTGACCGTATAATCACCATATCTCATATACAATGATCAAAGTGAGCTACCAAGACAAGTTCGATGACCGCCAATGCATTTTACTCGGTAATAAATGACCAGGATTGAAGGGGAATCCAAATTTGCTTCGTCTTCTGTCCTTGAGCTCTTGATAAACCAATGCACTATACGGTTGTCCGGCCACTCCACCCCAGAGCTCTCACCAAGCGTCGTTCTTGCCACCGCGCCACACACTAACCGGTAAGGAAGCGATGGCATCCCACCGCGCCGAGTTCCTCGCCGCCCACGACCGCACACAAAATGGTAGGGAAGCGATGGCATCCCATCGTGCCGAGTTCATCGCCGCTCGCGACCTCACAACTATGTGGGTGGAATTTGAAGATGCCAAGGCCGAATGGGCGGTAGAGCAAGAGGCGGCCAAATCCACACATAGGGAGCGGAAAAGTCGGAAAGCACTCAAGAAAAGAGAGGCCTGCCACCACAAGAAAGAAAAGGACGCACGCGCTGCTGCGGAGAGGTCGGCGGAGATCCAAGCACGATGGGGTGTCGCCGAAAAAGCCGGGAAGGAGAACGACGGCGTCTGGCCAGCATGTGAGAAGTAGTAGTACTGGTAGTTAGTGTGTGTGTGTGTGAGTACGAGCATGTACCAGTACTACTAGTTACTACTGTAGTTTTTAGAGCAAATTACCAGTACATTAGCCTAGACTAAATGGAAAAATTCCTATCCTAAGCATCAAATGGCATCTCTTTCTCTATAGGAATTGAGATGGATGTCATCTCACTTCGTATGATTTTCATATTCCTATCCTATGAACAAAAGGAGGCCTCTGTTGTAGTAACTACTGTAGCTAGCAGTACTGCTGGTACAGTAGTTTTCTTCAAGAAGCGGAATTCAACGAAGTCATGATGGTTCCTTCGTCCAAGCAACTTCAAAGTGGGAAGTGGGCCTGTGATTTGACGGCTCATTAGTCATTGTTACTGTGGCGCGACGACCTGGGTGACTCCCTTGGAGTTCTGCGTGCATGGCAAGTGGACCAGGATGGTCGACGTCCCACATGTTGGCGAACAGAGTAGTATTCTTTCCGACATCGAGGTATAGTATCACTGTTGATTGGTTCGCAAAAACAATAGTATCACTGCCGATTTATAATTAATTTTTATTTCTGATGAATGCTAGCGTTTCAACTCTTACGATGAAGGGTGCCAAACACGGCACGTGCTGGATGTCCCACACATCAGCGAAAGGAGTGGGACATGAACAGCGTGGTAGAGCCCAGCGTAAAAAAACAGCGTGGTAGAGCGTCTCCACTTCTTCCACTTCTGGGTCGAAGACCACACGTAGTAGTACTTTGTGGTATGAACGATACAAAGTGCGACCTGAAGACAAAGACACGTTTTTCGCAAAAAATGGAGACAAAGACACGTCTAGTTGGAAGGTCTCAGGGCATACACGTAAACAAATATAGAAGTTAATATAACTAATATAGTCATACTAGAGTACTTAGGCACGTACTCCATAACATCACCGTGCATTGCACGTACAACATTTAGTGGTAGTACGTAGTAAGAGACAAATGCCGCCCAAGAGTTCCCTTCTCGACCTACTTTTGGGTGTTTGGTAGAGTGTATGGAGGGTGCATGAGTCCACACTAGTTTAGCACAAATACACTAGAAGCATGCATGAAGAGGGGTGTTGAGTTGAGCATGCCTGAAGAGGGAACAACTATGCTGAGACGAGAACGCAACCAAACACACCCTATATGCCACGCATGTTCATACGATTTGTGCCTTTCTACTTCACTTACTGCGCTACATTACTCAGGTTCGTACGTCCACTCCTGGGTACATGTTCGTCTCGTAGTTCCAGTCCCACGTGTTCTTCATATAGATGGAACGATCCTTGCATAACACGTGCACCTTGATGCTAGATGTCTCGCGTGTTGGCAAAAGGATGAACAAAGCTCACGTAAAAAATAGAGTGGAAGAACATAGATTCCGGATGACCGAGAAGGAGCAAGGAACCTCGTGGTGGAGCGTCTGCACTCATAATATTTAATATTATTCAGCGATATAAAATTAACCAATCATCTCCACAGTGGACTGGAAGAGTACGAAACACGGCAGCCAAGTGTAGTTACATCATACTAGTACATGGCTAACCCACGCTATCACCATATTTCTTGGCTTCCGTGTGACACCTATCTCTAGTAATCCAGCAGCCTGTATCGTTTCTCCCTCCCCGTCTCTATCAAAGTGCGGCAGGCTGGCGTTTCTGCCGTCTATTGAGGTCAGTTAACTATCACATGTTAGCGACATGCCAAGAGCATTCTAAAAAAAATTCCTTTCACGTTCCGTTTTCAAAAAGGAAAAAATCCTTTCACGTACGAATTTTCCTGTATGCTTTGAGCAACTTGCATGTCCTATACTGCTCCTGTTTGATACTCTAACTTAGCTAGAGGTTAGACTAACTCATGACTAACTCTGAACTAACTATAGCCAAAGATGTGTTTGGGTGACAGGGTTAGATTGACAATAAATGCACTTCATGGTGAGAGAAAAGTGATTTTTCAGTGGTCCCAATGAGAACTATCTCCAGTTTAAACCCTCATGGGTGGGATAGTTTTTTTGGTGGGTTCGGTGCAACTTGCTCCAATTTAAACCCTCATGCTTGGATAGTTTAGGGCTATTTGAGCTCCAACTAGCTCAAACTAACTCTAACCCATGGATCCAAACAGGGCCTATGGCCAGTCTCGACGCAGAGCAGTCGCGTGCACCGGGAAGCGGCGCTCTCTCGGTCTTCGCGCCACTTCAAAGCCGGCGCCAGTGAGAGGTCACCTCCACTCGGGCCGGGCATTAATATGGCACTGACGCTCCAGGGCGGCGCTGACCGTTTCATGCGGGAAGCGCGCGCTGGCAAGGGAGTATAGGTTTTGAACCGTTTCAGGTGTAGTACTGGTACTTTGCAAAACTACTCAATTATTGCACTCGGTTTCCTAGGAAATTGTGGTAAAAAACGTTACTCCACAGCCCGCTTCCCTTCTCCTTCCTCTTGCACCGCCCGCGCACATCCGCAGGAAGCGACCGGTCAACCCTTATATAGGAGTGCTAGCACAAAAAGATGCATGCATGGCCACTAAAATTTCCTTATTAAAGCGCCGCTCCGGCGGGAGTATGGCGTATGTTGTTACCTTCGTCTACCGCGCGACGGTGACCAGAGAAGAGACGGCGGGAGGGGAATGAATGCAGCTACTGTTTGGGTTCGCCTTCCGGCTTAAATAAATGCGCGGCATGACGTGTACCCGCGGGTGCACAAATTGTAACATACATGTCTACTTAAGTGGGCGTCACGTAACTGGTGTGTGTGTGAGAGAGAGATTCTGAGAGACAGAGTGCGTGTGTGCGACTCTACTCTTCGGACATGTACTCAACCTTTTGCATCGGGATATAAGTGTAATGGTATTTACTTTAGCTAGTGATTTACGTGGCCATGTTAACATGGTTGTGTGAAAAAAATGTCACTTCCTGCTCGTGATCTGCGTTATATAATTACAAGCAAGATTCTCGTGCATTGCACGGAACATCAATATGCATTTTTTTACAGAACACCTGTTGTGATTGACCCATGTAGGAGTAGTTCCATGTGTAAAAACTAATTATATCTCGAGAATTTTATCGGAAAACTGGTATCTCGAGAATGTCATCGAAAAAATGAAAGATGAGAGATAAGGCGAGGAGGAGTGGAGCGTGGTGGTGACTGGTAGTCGGAATGGGTGGAGGCATGGGGATGGACAGCACCGGCAGGCGGCAGCGGCCACCATGCATGCTAGATTGTTCCAGAGACTTATTCCCTTTTTAATTGTTGAGCAATGAGGTTGCGAGAGATAATGATGTGGAGAGAGGTGCGGGTATCTTTTGTAAAATTATCATAGTTTGCTTTCTATCCTCAGATATAGATCATACGGTCTGTATTACAAGATGGCAGGCACACCATCACCAGCAACTCGTTTTTTATAAGGGTACAGATGATAAGTTTGCTGACTACTAAAGTAAAGTGGAATTTGTCCATGTTATGCAAGTAAATAAAGCTGATTGTTTATCATACGGGTAAGGTTGGATGAAGGGTGGTAGGAACAAATGCTCCGCCTAGAGCATGTGTGTGTGAGATGGAGTCTTAGTGTGTGTGTGTGTGAGAGAGAGAGAGAGATGGAGTCTTAGTTTGTGTGTGTGTGAGAGAGAGAGGGAGAGAGATGGAGTCTTAGTGTGTGGGGGGGGGGGCGTGCGTGCTTGCGTGTGTGTGTGTGTGTGTGTTTGTGTGTGTGTGAGAGACAGAGAGAGATGGAGTCCTAGTGTGTGTGTGTTGGGGGGTGCGTGCGCGCACGCGCGCGCGTGTGTGTGTCGCGGGGTCCTCTGTGGCGGATGTAATTTAAGTGTCCATGGCTTTCATCATAGAGAGGTGATGTGTATGGCAGAGGCCACCAACGATGGGGTGCGAGAGAGAAAATGCCTGTAGAGAGGGAAGAGAAGGTGTGTGCGCGTGAGAGGAGTCGACTTCGAGAGAACGTGTTTGTTCGAGAGACACCGAGGAAGACTACTATATATCAATGGTGCATGTAGGTGGTAATTAAACTAATGGATGGTCTTATTGGTTTCAGGGATATAGGGGAAGAGTGAGAGGCGGGGGGGGGGGCTAGCTAGAAGGAGATTGTTAAGTGTGAGTGTGTGTTTTACCCATCCAGGCGGAAGTTATGTGCACAAAAGAGGAGAACGATTCAATGTGGCATTAGGATTGAGGGTAATTAACTATTTATGGAGACATAGAGACCTTGAACGTGCATGTGTGAGAGGTATACATGTATACGTGGGATGTGTGTGTGCGCGCGCGCGCATGATCGAGATAAAAGAAAGAAGACATAAGTCATAAGATCAACGACATGGGAGAGACAGATCGGTATGACAATATGCATTCATGTGAGAATGCGTGAAAGAAGTCCCGACAATTGAGCATGTGTTTTTGTCTTTGAGAGATTGTGGCGTGGGCTGGAGCATGCATCTATGGCGAGCAGAGGGAGTGAGGCGCAACGATTGTGCAAAAGAGACCAACCTATAAATGCATATGTATGGAGAGACATATATAGTGTGGGTGATAGGAAGCAAGACTCTATGCAAGAAAGAAATGTTGACGGAGAAACTACAGATAGATATAGAGATGGAGATGCTAGCTAGAGGGACATCCGCTAGTTTGGGTGTTGGAGATGACCGTCGGGTGGTTCAAAGGGTGAAGTTATATATGTGTGTGAGAGGGCACTTGACTGCATGTAGAGAGAAACATATGTAGTGTGCATGATAGGAATCAAGAGTGAGGGCGAGAAAGAAGGTTGATGGAGAAACAGATAAATAGAAAGATAAAGATGCTAGCTAGTGTGCGTTAGCGATAGGAGTATAGTGGATCAGAAGGCTGGGTTATGTGTGTGGGTGTGAGAGAGATAGAGAGAGGGTGCGTGTGAGTCACATACAAACAGATATCAGAGAGAAATGAGATCCAGAGAGACGGAGTTTTGTGTCTGCGAGAGAGAAAGATATTTCACAACGAGAGTGATAGCTAGAGAGACATATCAGGGAACGCAAGATATCTCTAGGGAGAGAGGGTGTGTGTGAGCGACATACAAGAGAACAATGGAGAAATATGAGACCCTGGGAGACAGAGTTTTTGTTTGTGTGTGAGAAAGAGATATTGAAGAGGAAGAGTCGTAGGTTCTCATATCTAAGGAGCGAAAGACATCTCTGTATGAGGGGTGTGCGAGTGGCACACATGGGAATAGTAGAGAGAAATGAGACCCCGGGAGACAAAGTTTTGTGTTTGTGTGAGAGAAAGAGATTACACATGGAGAATCATAGTTAGGGACACATAGCAGGGAGCGAGATATACTTAGAGATAGAGTGATGAAGGTCGAGGGAGAGAGTACCGTCAGTGTGTTACGAAGATAAAAGATCATTGTCGACATACAGGTAGCACGAGAGATACCTGAGAGACGATGAATGCGTATAGGTCCGGAGAGATAGTCCTATATAAGCATGAGTGATAGCTATACGAGACGAATATCTGGATTAAAGGGGATTCAAATATTTAAACTGGAGATCACGACATCGATAATATCATAACGCAAATTGGTGTATCAAACATGCATATTCATTTGAATTTGGGCACACGTGTAATGTTATATAGTTTATCAATATTGGTGATCCATAGATTCTTCAATTACAAACAATGCATGGTTTATATGCAATTAATGTCTAAACGGGATTACACTATATGTTGCGTGTGTGAAACACATTATACATGTTTGAGAAGTAAAAAAACCCGCATGAAACACACATTAATTGGAGACAGTTAGTGAGGAATGCATACATTGGATTTCAACATAAAGTGGTTTCAAATATTTAAAAATCCAAATTGATGGATACAACCTTATGAATATGAGATCATGCCATTTGTAAACCATATTTATGTATAAATGGTGTTGTGCTTTTGAAAGTATATATAAAAAAATGATGTATATATAATGTAATTCCAATTGAAAATGGATCCCGCCCAAAAAAAATAGAATACGAACGGGATTCGAATTGAGTTGGCACGGTAAACGTGCACTCTGCAAAATTTGAACAAAGCGGGGAAAGTCGCAGTAACCGCCTGAAACCAAATTCTGCGAGATGGAAATCAATACTGCCTATCCCTGCCACGCAAAGCCTATATGCTGGATTTCTATAGGTTTCGATAGGGGTAGGTTTGTAATTTCACCCAAACGTGACGTAACCGCCTCTCACCCGTATTCATACATGGTGGGCGCCAAAACACAGTGTGTCCTCGGCCGAAATCGACTCCCTCCCCGATTCATATTCATACACGGTGGGCGCCAAAAACTAACTCTCATCAGCAAATATTCGGTGTATGCGAGATTACCGTCCTATCCCCAACCAACTAGTGTTGCTGTGATGCAGTAGAAATTTGAAACGGGGACTAAGTTTGTAAATTTCCTCGCATTTGAGACAAGCGCGCCCTGAATACATGGTTCCCCCCTTCCTCTCTACCTCCCTTTTCCCCATTCGTACTCCGTGGGCGCCAAAACACCCTCTCCACCCCACCCTCCTCCGTCCACCCGTCCGCCACCCCATCCACCGCCGTCCTCCTCCACCATGCCGGAGCTGATACCCTGACGCCGCCGTCCATTACGAGAGATCGACCTCTCTCATCCACGGCTTCGGACCGGGATCCTTGCATCCCGTCCTCTCGCTTCATCCCCGCCGTCGTCCACCTTGCCGGCGCCGCTCCTACGACTGTCTCGTCCACCGCACCCCGCCGCCACCGTCTACCCTCCTAGATCTGCTTCCACGCCGCCGACAGCCATTGCTACCGCAGCACCATCAAATTCTCAGCAGATGCGTACACGGCGCCGCACCAGAGGCGGTACTCTTTTGTATCTGCTCAACTTATTTATCGCAACAAGAAAATAGATCGCCACTGCTTTACTCTGATTTCTTGTCTTGGTTGCGAAGTTGCCTTTGTCCGGTTTGCACCTTCAGATCCGCCATGGCACGCTCAACACCATACTCACAATGCTCATGGTTTTCCCCTTTTATATTCCACACTAGTTAAATCACAGTAGACTAAATTTCAAAATTGGGTCAGTCGATTTTTCAGAGCTCGCCGGAGTTCGCCGGTGCGATCGAATGGGCTCGGGTGGGGACGGTGGTTTTGGGGAGCGGTGGTGGGGCCTCGTCGAACGAAGAAAACTCGATGCGGGTGGGGGCGGGGGTGGGGGTGGGGGTGGCGGAGGAACACAGGCGGTGGGGCCAGTGGTTCGGCCGGCGGCCCGTGCGGTGTTCTGTATGGGAAGCACAGTATGTTCCTTGTCAGGAAGGGGAACAGGGACATCTGCAGTCCCACAGCTGATAGAGCTGGCCTGTACGTGATCGATAGGCTTTCAATTACTAGCGGCAATACAACACTGTAATTTCCAGCCAGTTCCACTTTCCCGATTTATATATCCTGGTTATGGTGTACCCCTGTTATGTACACTATGATATGCCTAGTTGCTGTGTGCTCTTGTTATCATGGTTTGGCAATAAACTCTCTACACATTATATTATGAACCTATCATCTGCCAGCTATCCTTACTTATGGAGCCTATTTTTTGTGTACTTGTGCCAGATTATATAAATGCACGCACCATATTACAGCACACATGAGCTCTCTCATCAAAATCCAGTGATAGCACACAAGTGTTTACAGGGGCGCCCCTATATTAGAATATCATCTGCATTACAAAGATAATCTCACAACTATTTATGTTTTCATGGTTCTCAGATATCATACGCAATTACAGTGAATATCAGAATCCGCGCATCAGAAGAATATTGTGGAACACTGCAATGACTTACAAAATTGGCACCAAGGCATTGAGTGCCATTCTGGAAGCAATGAAACTCGTACGCTCCCCACCTGTTGATTCTTGTTCAGAATATCATCCTAATGACTATTCTAACCTCGAGGAGTCAAAGGCAGATGGCATGTCCTGTTCACCCATCAAGGTGACAGTTCTAATTTGGCAAGGTTTTATTGATTGCGCGTATCTTGCATATGTTGTCTTGCATTTCCTCTACTTTGTTGCACCACCATCTGTTTAGTTTACTCATCATATATGTCGAGATGCCATGCCCATCCATTATCAATACATATTCCATCTGTCATCGTACCATGTTTTTCCACTCAAATGCTTACATTTGTGTATAATATATCCAATGCCAATGTTTTTATCAATTGTTCGCTCCAAATTATATGATCTATATGAATGGTTACATTAGTGTAGAATATATCCAATGCCAATGTTTTTTTAGCTCTGCATTGTTCTTGTAAGTACATCTTGTCCTTTATCAGTGTACTTATAATGACAGGTAGGTGTTCATGTACCATCACTCTGCAGCTTATTTTCCTTTGCCCTCCATTTTCTACACATCAGATCTATATTTACTCTTACCATAAGGTTGGTACTGAAGAAGTTTAGCTGTGCATTGCTCTTGGCTGTACCTTTTGCCTGTATCGCTGCACTTACATTTATAGCTACTTGGTTATGTAGCGTCACTCTTCATCTTATCTTAAATATTCTCCATTTTTTCATATAATATAACATCTATATTTACTCTTAACAAAATGTAGAATAAAGGCAATGCTTTTGAAGAAGATTCTGTGGTAAACTTCTTGAATTCCCCCCCCCCCATCAGCATGGACAAGGCCTTTATAGAGCCTGTCTTCACCAATAATGTAAGTTTGTCCATCTCAAGCCTTCAAACTTTGTTGTATATATTTGGTTAGGCATGACTGCAACAGCTATTTATTTTTGGTGTTTGCATCAAATTGCTTGTTTAAAGTTTATTATATGTAGTTCATAAACAAAAGTTCGTCCTTTCTCAATTTAAGTTTTCAGTTGTACAACCAAGTTCCTTCTTCATACCATGTAAATTAAACTACATAGAGCAAGTGATCTTCTTTTGCACTACATGTATGCTTCTGTTCTTCATCTGTAATCGAGTGGTGTGGTGAACCTACCCACTACAGCACAATGTCATATTCTGCAATGTCTTAACTATGAACAATGTCATATCATTCTACTATTATTTAAACCGTCTCTTTATTTGCCAATCTGAAATGGTATAAATTGACAGCACACTAACCATTGATACTTATGAGTTCTTGATCTGTAATCCAGTGGTGTCGTGAAGCTGCCAACTCCTTCACAATGTCATTTCCTGCCATGTCTTGACCTGAACAATACCATATTGTGTTAATGCCAATTTAAACTGTGTCACTTTATTCGTCAGTAAGAAATGTGATGAATTGTCAGCACTGATACTTTTATGTGCAAAACCTGTCATCTGTCTGCTTGTTTATCTTTCAGAGTGAGGAAGATATAAGTGTTGAACAAGCGCAGTCTCGTCATCTTGCTCAGCTGCTTGCGCTGCAGCTCCCCAGCAGGGCTAACCTTTCTTGAACTCTATTTAAGTGCTGTCGGTTTTGTATATTATTTTGTCGGCGTGTTTATTTACACTGGTGGCGACCTTTGATGCCCAGTGTATGTAATTTGCTATCTGCTTGTGCTTTATTATCATAGTGGCGAACTTTGATGCCCAGTGGATGTAATATGCGGTAATTTCTTTATTGTATAGTATATGTTTTTTCTTATTCACGATGATGCAGTTGTTTTACTGTATATATATCCTGTCTTCGCAGTAAACCGGCCAAACCGTAAAATTACGGTACATAATCGGGCCGTCATGTAATCACGATGTAGGTTGGGCCTGAAACGTGCCGATCAGCTCACGGGCCGGCAACAGCCCGAAATGAACCCCGACCCATGATTGTGTGAATCAAATCACGGGCTTTTAATAGGCCGAAAAATTGTCTCGGTCCTTGTTTGGCCCAATCAAATATCGGCTGCGAGCAGGCCGGATGCAAACTGGGCCATAGTTAGGCCCAACTATATGAAGGGATTTTAACAGGCTGAAATTAATATAGGGCCGAAATGTTAAACGGGCCCTTAACAGGCCAAAACTAATATCAGGCCGAATTACTAAGTGGGCCTTTAGCAAGTGGGCCCAAAAGCATAATGTCCAGTTGACGGGCCGAATCTGATACGGGCCATAATTGAGCCCAAAGCCTCTTAAAGGGACGGACCTGATCTGGGCCGTAATTTGGCCCAGAACGTGGTAGGCCTTTAACGGGCCGGATCTCATATGGGCCACTATTTGGCCCGGAGCGTGTTTGGCCATTAATGGACCGGATCAAATATGGGCCGGCATTTGGCCCAAAACATGGCAGGCAGTTAATGGGCCGGCCTACTAGGGTCCAGAAAATCTTGTGGGCCTACAGCTGGGCCGACCCGTTAATGTCGGTGAAATCTCGTGGGCCTTTAGCTGTGCCGGCCCATTATGACCCGCAAGAATCTTGTGGGCTTTACCTGGGCCAGCCCATTATGGCACAAAAAAAATCTTGTGGGCCTTTACCTGGGCAGGCCCATTATGGCCCACAAAATCTTGTGGGCCTTTAGCTGGGCCTGCCCATTATGGTTCGCAAAATCTCGTGGGCCTTTAGCTAGGCCGACCCATTATGGTCCGCAAAATCTTGTGGGCCTTCAGTTGGGCCGACCCATTTAAACTTGATGGGTCGGTCCACGTGTCAACATATCATAGGCGCGTCTCGCCCATTGGATGAGTTGACACGTGTCTCCTCCAGCCAATGATGATTTTACACATGGAAAATCCCCATTGGTCGGGGCTGTTAACGGGTTATTGGATCCAAAACCCGACCCGATAGCTTAACGGTGTTCCGTTATGGTGGATGCCACGTGTCGGTCACCCTTGACGAAAGCACTTCTGTGACGCGCGATTTATTGTCATGGAAATGGACACTTCTGTGATGATAATTTTGGTAATGTCATGGAACACTTCTACGACAGCACAGGTATGACTATCTTGATTCTATCATAAATTTGTCATGGATGTACATGCATGACAAAAAACGACCTACTATGACAAACACGTATCATCACGGAAGTGTATTTTTTTGTAGTGTGTGTATCTCTCACTACTTCTGAATCTGAATACATTGGTGCTGGATCTTGCTGCGCTCAGCTTCTATGGATGAAGCAAACTCTCAAGGACTATGGCATTCATCTGAAGCAAGTGCCACTCTACTGCGACAACGAGAGCGCCATCAAGATTGCTAACAACCCAGTTCAGCACTCGAAGACAAAGCACATTGAAATTCATCATCACTTTCTCAGAGATTATGTCATGAAGGAAGATAATGATATCATACACGTCAACACTGAAGAGCAACTGGCAGATATCTTCACAAAGCCCTTGGATGAGAAGAGGTTTAGCAAGTTATGGTGTGAGCTAAATATCTTGGAATCCTCAAATGTCCTGTGATCAGGCACACGTCCTAACACTTATGCATGTTGATGACTTAGATGTGCAACACACGAAGTAACGTATGTCTTCAATCAATGAAGACTTACATTCTGAGTGTGAATACATTAACGTGGAATTTGACTTCGGAGCGCCACGATAATTGTGCGCCGTGTCTGGGTCTAATACTTCCTATACGGTGGGTAACGCCACCACCAAATTCTTCCCTTAGAAGTGTTTTTTCACATGGCGTTACATTTGCAAAGTCTTCGCTTTCTGTTTGTCTTCAATGTTAACATGGCCTCATGTTTATCTTCAATTTGGTTTCTGTCCTCTACAGCATTCACTTATAGCTATGCCTTCATGTTGAATCTTTTGAACTAAGTAATGTGATCGGACCCTAACCCCTCTATGCCTCTATCTTAAGTTTATCTATCCAAATCATATGCATTCTATTGACACTGTCAAAATGTCTTCTCTGCGTCCTTGTCAGCAAAAGACATAGAGACAAACATTAATCTGTTTTCAATGCTAAATCTGTCAACCTGAAACCCGGAGAAGTGGGAACAACCACCCGACAATCCAGGCGTGCGTGGGAACGTGGAACAACCTCCAATGTGTTGCATGATCGCCACGTGTCCTTCAGATGTGAACCGCCAGGGGCACCTGTGTAATAACACGGTGCCGTCCCTGTCCCTATAAATACACGCCTCACCCCAGTCATTATTTCTTCTTCCACTCACGCACAAACCCTAGCGCCGCCGGCGACGAAGCGCTTAGCTGCCGCGACCTCACCGATGTCGTCCTCACGCCGGCCGCGGGCATCGTCTTCTCGGCTGTCGCCGTAGGAGTCCTCCGTCGCCAAGTTAGGGCACGGAAGATCGAACTGCTTGGCCTCCTCTCCCACTTCGTCTAGCAGTCCCTCGTGTGGTAAATAAAACCTCCTTTTTACAGTCTTTTTGATCCAATAGATTCATCCTTTTCTACCACAAGTAGTTTCTGTTCACACAAGTTGGATCTATCTCATACTGCATCTCATAACATGTCTAGTATATTCACTTATGCTTCACAAAGTAGTTAGATTCCTCACTTGTACTTATTCGTGGATTCGTACAAATCTGGAACCAACTCTCTACCTATGAGTGAATATCTTCGCACTATGAGGTCAATGTCTTCTAAACTGATTTGTCTTCAAAATCTTCTGAGAATGCATATGACCTCTTCCCCTTGCTATCACAGGTACATGTACGTGGGAGAATCCCTTGGTTCTCATAGTCTGCATTCATTTGCAGAGTTCTTACAGCATCATATAAATTCTCCTGAAGCCAGTTCTTGTCTGACCAGTAGACCGAAGACTTTGACAGTTGTGAAGCCTTTCAGTCTAAACTTCATGGCAACAGAAAAATCTGCAGGGAAAGGTGGCAGACAGCGTCGTGGCAACACCTCAAGAGATTTGCCTCCTGACCTCTATGAGTTGTACAAGACAGATCCAGAGGAGGACTACAATCAATGGAAAACCTGAATCCAATGGATTCGAAGATATTGGGCAGAACAATGGTTCAAGTACAGGTTTGTGACCCAGGAGTATGCTGAGAAGAATGCCATCAAGCGACCGTGGGGAGACATCTTGTACAGAAATCTTCAACCCAGATCCAGAGCTGAAGCCATTGAACAAGGCTTCTATCCTTGCATGGTCCGTGGACCACAGCCTGCCGATGCAGGCCCATCTTCATTGCTATGGTGTCGTGACGACAATCTGTTCAAGCGCAACTTCCAGTTTGCCAAGAACTCGGCCAAAGAAAATAAGAAGTCATGGGGATTAGACTTCAATCCAGGCCCCTCTGCTCCTCGTGCCGACGGCACACGTGAAGCTGAACCCAATCTAGTTGGGCCCTTCTATAACATTGAAGGTCTCATTACTCACATAAAGGTACAAGGGGCAGTCGTGGATCAACCTGCAGACGACGCTGATTCTGACGAAGCGCCTGCTCCACCGAAGTCAAAAAAGTTGAAGAAACCTAAAGCTTCGAAGCCTGCCCCTGCACCAAATGTTTCACGGGCGAAGCCTCTGGCCACTGCACCTCCTGAACACAGTGTGCAGTCTGAAGATTTGTCACGCATCTCCAAGCCCTCCAAAGTGAGGATGCCCATGCAACCCACCAGCCAAGCACTGACCCCTGTTGATGTTCTGCGCAACGAGAATGATGCCATTGATCTGTCCAGCGACGACGATCTTGGCGATGACGCTCTTGAGCAATTGATCAAGAGCAAGCAAGAGGAAAAAATCTTCTATGACCTTCCTCTCTTTGACGTGGAAATCTTAAACAAGTTCATTGATGAGTGGTTTGACAGCCCAAACGTCAACTTTGATGATCTTCAGCTTCCCATTGGCCTCAGTGTCGCCTTCCACGGAGCCATTGCTGCTGAGTTGGCTCTAGCTCAGAAAATTGTTGAGCTGAAGCATAAGATAGATTATGAAAAGGCTCAATTCAAGAAGCATATGGCCAAGCTCAATGTTGAAGACATTCAGAACTTCCAGGTCATGATGCATGACCTCAAGGAAGCATTCCGCACGAAACGCGAAGAAGCCAAAGGTTCTCGTGAACGCATGAAGGATCTTGCTACTAAATGTGTTCAGGGATACAATGAAGCTGAAAAGTGCAAGGCTTTGGGGCAACCAGGCATCGACCCAGAATGGCGGCCAAGAAGAAGAAGAAGCCAGCTATGGCAGAACCCGAAGCACCAAGGCTGGAAGTACATCCAATTGTCTTCCCAGCCTGTATGACAGGCTCGAAGCCTAAGGTCCCCACAGTGGCTTCAGAACTGAAGAAGACAAGGGCAGCTGAAGCGGAAGCCAGAAAGCGCAAGATGAAGGCCACCACTGATGATGCTCCCCCAACCAAGAAACGAAAAACCAAGAAGAGAAACCGGGCTGCTCCCACAGAGCCCCTTGATGTCGAGCCAATCTCAGTGGCTCGTCCTGCGTCTGAACATCAAGAACGCCAAGTGATAGTTCATGAGCCTGCTTCCACAAAGGCTCCTAAAGCTGAAGACAATCCAGCTGTTGACCCCACCACAGCTGAAGACATTGGTCCTCACGACAATGTTGAAGATGATGAAGTCCTTCCTCAGATCGAGCACCAGTTGGTATCATCGCCTGTGCTCATGCAGAGCGAACTCATCAGCATTAGTCGTCCTCTGACACCAACTGCTCAGGATGCATCGTGGGCTGATCACCCACAACGACAAGACACCCCAAGCTCTCCCCAACCACAAGTTACCTCACCCGTGCTAGATGACGATGACTTTGAGGCCCAGCAAACTCCATCTCCACAAGCGTCGCCAGCATTACGCAGGCTTCTCAAAGGACTGAGGCCCCAAGTCACTCCCACTGTGCACGTGTCAAAGTCTGAAGCCAAAACCGCTGAAGATATTCCGGCTGCATCAGTCGATGAAATAGAAGAACCAAGAGTTGAGGTAGAAAGAGTTGCTACACTCCCATCCCACCAAGATGTTGTTCTCGAGGAGAATGTGTTCGACCCTCCAGCTTCTGAAGTGGAGGTTAACAATCCTAAGGCGGCCACCAACATCAACACTGAAGCCAATGACGTTGTCATGGCTGAAGCTAATGTGGTGCTAGAAGTGCAAGCACCTGAAGCCACTGCAGCGCCAGAAGCCAATACTGAAGCACCTGAAGCCAATGTGGTCCCTGAAGCCCATATCAACGACAATGTCAATGCTCCTGTACCCCCTCCAAGACCTCATACAATTGAGCTGGCATTTGATCGTGATCAGCCTGTTTTGGTCCGATGGCCCATTCTGGTTCCTCCACCTGCTACGGGTCCACAATTTGACTATCATGTCGAGCACAGACCTCATGTCCAGAAGCCCAAGCCAAGACTTCCACGATTCCCAGGCACTGCAACTTCACCTGGGGTCTTCAATGTGAATGGCTTCGTGGCACACAACACCTTCTTCAACAGCGCCAAGAACCCTTACACCAAACCTCGCATTTCATCAGATCGGTTCTGGAGCTATCAGCAGCGCAGCTACTATTCCTGCGTCTTATACAATCAAGGGCGCATATTTCCACATATGCGTCTCGACACTGAAGCTATAGCTGGCCTGCCCTGCCTTGAAAAAGCGTTGGATTGCTTCAGAGACGCTGGACTCCTGCAGTTTGTCACAGATAAGGAACACTGGAATGAAGAGCTTCTGCTACAGTTCTATGCAACTCTTCACATTCGAGGCTACAACAGGGATCCAAAGACTTGGGTCCTTGAGTGGATGACACGCAATGTCCATCATGAAGCCAAAGCTCTTGATATCATTGAGCTCATAGGCCTGCCCACTCCTGGTGAATACTATGAGCCAGGTTGTCAACAACACCAGAATGCTTTGGAGAGCATTTTTCAGAAGCCAGAACCCAAAAAGAGCCAAATGTTGAGCATGCTGAAGCCTTTGCCTCACGACGCTGACTACCCATCTGAATTCTTTGTTGAAGACCTAGAGTATCTGCCTTGCACCATTTATCACATCGTCAGAAAAACTCTATGGCCTATCAAAGGACATTCATCTACAGCGAAGCTTGAAGGAGCAATGAAGACTTTGGTTTTCTACATCTTCAATGGCATCAGCTTCAATACTCAAGACTTCTTCATTAGGCAGTTGGCTGCATCTGGCTCTGACATTTTTGGTCTGAAGTTCTATGCTCCACTGGTAATGCGCCTTATCAAGCTTCACTCTGCCATCAACTATTAGCCGTCTGCGCGCAATCATCTTATCTTCTTGCCAGAGGTTGATCTGTCTGTTGAAGCTATTTACCCAGAGCCTGCTAAGGATCCCATTTATCTTCACAATGCTGATCACCAAAGCTTCACCCAGCCCATTGAAGGAGTTCAGGCAGTCTCGCGTGTTTATCCCTTGGCTGGAAACACACGTGCCCCTCGCGCTCAAACTGACGCCACTGGTAGTACCATTGCGCAAAGGTCTTGAAGGCGATCTCGTGTTCTCAATGACCGAGAGCTTCTCGTCACGCTACACCAGAAACAGGACAAGCATCACGACTCGCTCAAGCGTCAGATGCAAAGCCTCTTGGTGGATGTCAACCGCATACGCAATCTTGCCACCAAGAATGCCTTTGTCACTCATGAAACCTATCGGAGGTCATGGAAGAGTTTGACTTTTCTTAGTGCTGAAGCGGATCTGCAGGACGATGGCTTCACTGAAAGATTCAAGTTTGACTCAACTCCTCCACGGAATGCTCACTTGCGTCGGACTCCCTCACTTGAAGACTCTGACTATTCGTCCTCAGCTGCGGCAGTGAATGCCAGAGTCATCGATGACCAAGATGATGCAACTTCACCTCCTCCAACTTCAGCGCGTGTCGACACTCCACCAAGTTCTTCTACACCACCGGACCTCAACGACGACCCTG